>NW_026909138.1:0-178538 GCF_033115175.1 Lepus europaeus
GCGCTTCCCGGTGTTGCAAATAGGTCCACCGGGAAGCCCCGCCGGCCCTAGGGGCTTGTCGGGTAGGGCCGACGCACGGTGGGTGAGTGGGGAGGGCTGCTGCTGGCACACACCCACTCCTGAAGCCCACTGGGGCGGTCCAAGGGCGAGGAGCTCGGAGCTCGGTCAGGGCTGTCCCAGCAGAACTTTTTGAGGGTGGACGGACACGCCCGCGGGCAATCAGGTGTTGCGGGCAGGCCCCGGGGGCGGGCCCTGCTGAGTCCCCGAGCGCCACCTGGGTTCCTGCCACCACCCTTGGGCCGGGATGAGGTGCCACCTTGTGCGTAGAAGCCCTGCACACAGGCAAGAAGCCCCCCAGACCCGCGGCGCACCCGACCCTGGAGCCCCCTGGCCGGCTGCAGCCACAGGGAACGGGGGTTCTGAGTTGGCAGGCCCCATTCCCGAAGCATGCACGGGCACTTCCCGAAGGGCTGACACCTGCTGCGCCTCAGCAGCCAGCCAACCTCCCTCCCTCTGGTCGGGCACTGCAAGCCACACAGCCACTTGTGTCCCCTGTGTCCCTCCCTGGAGGCCGCAGCGCGTTTTGGGTTTTGGCGCGGACGGGCCCCTCTCGGCTTCCGTAGTCCATTTGGCGCCGGAGCCTGCCAGACCCCTGGCTCTAGGAGGCTGCCCAGGGCGCTGCCAACAGCCCCCAGGTGCTGGCTAGCCGCCTCGGCCGGCCACGGGGGGAGCACACACACCTGCGGGTGTCTCCGGGCCGCACACACGAACTTCCCCGCGCTTCCCGGTGTTGCAAATAGGACCCCCGGGAAGCCCCGCCCGCCCTAGGGGCTTGTCGGGTGGGGCCGACACAAGGTGGTTGACTGGGGAGGGCTGCTGCTGGCACACACCCACTCCTGAAGCCCACTGGGGCGGTCCAAGGGCGAGGAGCTCTGAGCTCGGTCAGGGCTGTCCCAGCAGAACTTTTTGAGGGTGGACGGACACGCCCGCGGGCAATCAGGTGTTGCGGGCAGGCCCCGGGGGCGGGCCCTGCTGAGTCCCCGAGCGCCACCTGGGTTCCTGCCACCACCCTTGGGCCGGGATGAGGTGCCACCTTGTGCGTAGAAGCCCTGCACACAGGCAAGAAGCCCCCCAGGCCCGCGGCGCACCCGACCCTGGAGCCCCCTGGCCGGCTGCAGCCACAGGGAACGGGGGTTCTGAGTTGGCAGGCCCCATTCCCGAAGCATCCACGGGCACTTCCCGAAGGGCTGACACCTGCTGCGCCTCAGCAGCCAGCCAACCTCCCTCCCTCTGGTCGGGCACTGCAAGCCACACAGCCACTTGTGTCCCCTGTGTCCCTCCCTGGAGGCCCCAGCGCGTTTTGGGTTTTGGCGCGGACGGGCCCCTCTCGGCTTCCGTAGTCCATTTGGCGCCGGAGCCTGCCAGACCCCTGGCTCTAGGAGGCTGCCCAGGGGCGCTGCCAACAGCCCCCAGGTGCTGGTTAGCCGCAGTAGCCGGCCACGGGGGAGCACACACACCTGCGCGTGTCGCCAGGCCGCACACACGGACTGCCCCGCGCTTCCCGGCGTTGCAAATAGGTCCACCGGGAAGCCCCGCCGGCCCTAGGGGCTTGTCGGGTAGGGCCGACGCACGGTGGGTGAGTGGGAGGGCTGCTGCTGGCACACACCCACTCCTGAAGCCCACTGGGGCGGTCCAAGGGCGAGGAGCTCGGAGCTCGGTCAGGGCTGTCCCAGCAGAACTTTTTGAGGGTGGACGGACACGCCCGCGGGCAATCAGGTGTTGCGGGCAGGCCCCGGGGGCGGGCCCTGCTGAGTCCCCGAGCGCCACCTGGGTTCCTGCCACCACCCTTGGGCCGGGATGAGGTGCCACCTTGTGCGTAGAAGCCCTGCACACAGGCAAGAAGCCCCCCAGGCCCGCGGCGCACCCGACCCTGGAGCCCCCTGGCCGGCTGCAGCCACAGGGAACGGGGGTTCTGAGTTGGCAGGCCCCATTCCCGAAGCATGCACGGGCACTTCCCGAAGGGCTGACACCTGCTGCGCCTCAGCAGCCAGCCAACCTCCCTCCCTCTGGTCGGGCACTGCAAGCCACACAGCCACTTGTGTCCCCTGTGTCCCTCCCTGGAGGCCCCAGCGCGTTTTGGGTTTTGGCGCGGACGGGCCCTCTCGGCTTCCGTAGTCCATTTGGCGCCGGAGCCTGCCAGACCCCTGGCTCTAGGAGGCTGCCCAGGGGCGCTGCCAACAGCCCCCAGGTGCTGGTTAGCCACAGTAGCCGGCCACGGGGGAGCACACACACCTGCGCGTGTCGCCAGGCCGCACACACAGACTGCCCCGCGCTTCCCGGCGTTGCAAATAGGTCCACCGGGAAGCCCCGCCGGCCCTAGGGGCTTGTCGGGTAGGGCCGACGCACGGTGGGTGAGTGGGGAGGGCTGCTGCTGGCACACACCCACTCCTGAAGCCCACTGGGGCGGTCCAAGGGCGAGGAGCTCGGAGCTCGGTCAGGGCTGTCCCAGCAGAACTTTTTGAGGGTGGACGGACACGCCCGCGGGCAATCAGGTGTTGCGGGCAGGCCCCGGGGGCGGGCCCTGCTGAGTCCCCGAGCGCCACCTGGGTTCCTGCCACCACCCTTGGGCCGGGATGAGGTGCCACCTTGTGCGTAGAAGCCCTGCACACAGGCAAGAAGCCCCCCAGGCCCGCGGTGCACCCGACCCTGGAGCCCCCTGGCCGGCTGCAGCCACAGGGAACGGGGGTTCTGAGTTGGCAGGCCCCATTCCCGAAGCATGCACGGGCACTTCCCGAAGGGCTGACACCTGCTGCGCCTCAGCAGCCAGCCAACCTCCCTCCCTCTGGTCGGGCACTGCAAGCCACACAGCCACTTGTGTCCCCTGTGTCCCTCCCTGGAGGCCGCAGCGCGTTTTGGGTTTGGCGCGGACGGGCCCCTCTCGGCTTCCGTAGTCCATTTGCCCCCGGAGCCTGCCAGACCCCTGGCTCTAGGAGGCTGCCCAGGGGCGCTGCCAACAGCCCCCAGGTGCTGGCTAGCCGCCTCGGCCGGCCACGGGGGGAGCACACACACCTGCGGGTGTCTCCGGGCCGCACACACGAACTTCCCCGCGCTTCCCGGTGTTGCAAATAGGACCCCCGGGAAGCCCCGCCCGCCCTAGGGGCTTGTCGGGTGGGGCCGACACAAGGTGGTTGACTGGGGAGGGCTGCTGCTGGCACACACCCACTCCTGAAGCCCACTGGGGCGGTCCAAGGGCGAGGAGCTCGGAGCTCGGTCAGGGCTGTCCCAGCAGAACTTTTTGAGGGTGGACGGACACGCCCGCGGGCAATCAGGTGTTGCGGGCAGGCCCCGGGGGCGGGCCCTGCTGAGTCCCCGAGCGCCACCTGGGTTCCTGCCACCACCCTTGGGCCGGGATGAGGTGCCACCTTGTGCGTAGAAGCCCTGCACACAGGCAAGAAGCCCCCCAGGCCCGCGGCGCACCCGACCCTGGAGCCCCCTGGCCGGCTGCAGCCACAGGGAACGGGGGTTCTGAGTTGGCAGGCCCCAATCCCGAAGCATGCACGGGCACTTCCCGAAGGGCTGACACCTGCTGCGCCTCAGCAGCCAGCCAACCTCCCTCCCTCTGGTCGGGCACTGCAAGCCACACAGCCACTTGTGTCCCCTGTGTCCCTCCCTGGAGGCCCCAGCACGTTTTGGGTTTTGGCGCGGACGGGCCCCTCTCGGCTTCCGTAGTCCATTTGGCGCCGGAGCCTGCCAGACCCCTGGCTCTAGGAGGCTGCCCAGGGGCGCTGCCAACAGCCCCCAGGTGCTGGCTAGCCGCCTCGGCCGGCCACGGGGGAGCACACACACCTGCGCGTGTCGCCAGGCCGCACACACGGACTGCCCCGCGCTTCCCGGCGTTGCAAATAGGTCCACCGGGAAGCCCCGCCGGCCCTAGGGGCTTGTCGGGTAGGGCCGACGCACGGTGGGTGAGTGGGGAGGGCTGCTGCTGGCACACACCCACTCCTGAAGCCCACTGGGGCGGTCCAAGGGCGAGGAGCTCGGAGCTCGGTCAGGGCTGTCCCAGCAGAACTTTTTGAGGGTGGACGGACACGCCCGCGGGCAATCAGGTGTTGCGGGCAGGCCCCGGGGGCGGGCCCTGCTGAGTCCCCGAGCGCCACCTGGGTTCCTGCCACCACCCTTGGGCCGGGATGAGGTGCCACCTTGTGCGTAGAAGCCCTGCACACAGGCAAGAAGCCCCCCAGGCCCGCGGCGCACCCGACCCTGGAGCCCCCTGGCCGGCTGCAGCCACAGGGAACGGGGGTTCTGAGTTGGCAGGCCCCATTCCCGAAGCATCCACGGGCACTTCCCGAAGGGCTGACACCTGCTGCGCCTCAGCAGCCAGCCAACCTCCCTCCCTCTGGTCGGGCACTGCAAGCCACACAGCCACTTGTGTCCCCTGTGTCCCTCCCTGGAGGCCGCAGCGCGTTTTGGGTTTTGGCGCGGACGGGCCCCTCTCGGCTTCCGTAGTCCATTTGGCGCCGGAGCCTGCCAGACCCCTGGCTCTAGGAGGCTGCCCAGGGGCGCTGCCAACAGCCCCCAGGTGCTGGCTAGCCGCCTCGGCCGGCCACGGGGGGAGCACACACACCTGCGGGTGTCTCCGGGCCGCACACACGAACTTCCCCGCGCTTCCCGGTGTTGCAAATAGGACCCCCGGGAAGCCCCGCCCGCCCTAGGGGCTTGTCGGGTGGGGCCGACACAAGGTGGTTGACTGGGGAGGGCTGCTGCTGGCACACACCCACTCCTGAAGCCCACTGGGGCGGTCCAAGGGCGAGGAGCTCTGAGCTCGGTCAGGGCTGTCCCAGCAGAACTTTTTGAGGGTGGACGGACACGCCCGCGGGCAATCAGGTGTTGCGGGCAGGCCCCGGGGGCGGGCCCTGCTGAGTCCCCGAGCGCCACCTGGGTTCCTGCCACCACCCTTGGGCCGGGATGATGTGCCACCTTGTGCGTAGAAGCCCTGCACACAGGCAAGAAGCCCCCCAGGCCCGCGGCGCACCCGACCCTGGAGCCCCCTGGCCGGCTGCAGCCACAGGGAACGGGGGTTCTGAGTTGGCAGGCCCCATTCCCGAAGCATGCACGGGCACTTCCCGAAGGGCTGACACCTGCTGCGCCTCAGCAGCCAGCCAACCTCCCTCCCTCTGGTCGGCACTGCAAGCCACACAGCCACTTGTGTCCCCTGTGTCCCTCCCTGGAGGCCCCAGCGCGTTTTGGGTTTTGGCGCGGACGGGCCCCTCTCGGCTTCCGTAGTCCATTTGGCCCCGGAGCCTGCCAGACCCCTGGCTCTAGGAGGCTGCCCAGGGGCGCTGCCAACAGCCCCCAGGTGCTGGTTAGCCGCAGTAGCCGGCCACGGGGGAGCACACACACCTGCGCGTGTCGCCAGGCCGCACACACGGACTGCCCCGCGCTTCCCCGGCGTTGCAAATAGGTCCACCGGGAAGCCCCGCCGGCCCTAGGGGCTTGTCGGGTAGGGCCGACGCACGGTGGGTGAGTGGGGAGGGCTGCTGCTGGCACACACCCACTCCTGAAGCCCACTGGGGCGGTCCAAGGGCGAGGAGCTCGGAGCTCGGTCAGGGCTGTCCCAGCAGAACTTTTGAGGGTGGACGGACACGCCCGCGGGCAATCAGGTGTTGCGGGCAGGCCCCGGGGGCGGGCCCTGCTGAGTCCCCGAGCGCCACCTGGGTTCCTGCCACCACCCTTGGGCCGGGATGAGGTGCCACCTTGTGCGTAGAAGCCCTGCACACAGGCAAGAAGCCCCCCAGGCCCGCGGCGCACCCGACCCTGGAGCCCCCTGGCCGGCTGCAGCCACAGGGAACGGGGGTTCTGAGTTGGCAGGCCCCATTCCCGAAGCATGCACGGGCACTTCCCGAAGGGCTGACACCTGCTGCGCCTCAGCAGCCAGCCAACCTCCCTCCCTCTGGTCGGGCACTGCAAGCCACACAGCCACTTGTGTCCCCTGTGTCCCTCCCTGGAGGCCCCAGCGCGTTTTGGGTTTTGGCGTGGACGGGCCCCTCTCGGCTTCCGTAGTCCATTTGGCGCCGGAGCCTGCCAGACCCCTGGCTCTAGGAGGCTGCCCAGGGGCGCTGCCAACAGCCCCCAGGTGCTGGTTAGCCGCAGTAGCCGGCCACGGGGGAGCACACACACCTGCGCGTGTCGCCAGGCAGCACACACGGACTGCCCCGCGCTTCCCGGTGTTGCAAATAGGTCCACCGGGAAGCCCCGCCGGCCCTAGGGGCTTGTCGGGTAGGGCCGACGCACGGTGGGTGAGTGGGGAGGGCTGCTGCTGGCACACACCCACTCCTGAAGCCCACTGGGGCGGTCCAAGGGCGAGGAGCTCGGAGCTCGGTCAGGGCTGTCCCAGCAGAACTTTTTGAGGGTGGACGGACACGCCCGCGGGCAATCAGGTGTTGCGGGCAGGCCCCGGGGGGGCGGGCCCTGCTGAGTCCCGAGCGCCACCTGGGTTCCTGCCACCACCCTTGGGCCGGGATGAGGTGCCACCTTGTGCGTAGAAGCCCTGCACACAGGCAAGAAGCCCCCAGACCCGCGGCGCACCCGACCCTGGAGCCCCCTGGCCGGCTGCAGCCACAGGGAACGGGGGTTCTGAGTTGGCAGGCCCCATTCCCGAAGCATGCACGGGCACTTCCCGAAGGGCTGACACCTGCTGCGCCTCAGCAGCCAGCCAACCTCCCTCCCTCTGGTCGGGCACTGCAAGCCACACAGCCACTTGTGTCCCCTGTGTCCCTCCCTGGAGGCCGCAGCGCGTTTTGGGTTTTGGCGCGGACGGGCCCCTCTCGGCTTCCGTAGTCCATTTGGCGCCGGAGCCTGCCAGACCCCTGGCTCTAGGAGGCTGCCCAGGGGCGCTGCCAACAGCCCCCAGGTGCTGGCTAGCCGCCTCGGCCGGCCACGGGGGGAGCACACACACCTGCGGGTGTCTCCGGGCCGCACACACGAACTTCCCCGCGCTTCCCGGTGTTGCAAATAGGACCCCCGGGAAGCCCCGCCCGCCCTAGGGGCTTGTCGGGTGGGGCCGACACAAGGTGGTTGACTGGGGAGGGCTGCTGCTGGCACACACCCACTCCTGAAGCCCACTGGGGCGGTCCAAGGGCGAGGAGCTCTGAGCTCGGTCAGGGCTGTCCCAGCAGAACTTTTTGAGGGTGGACGGACACGCCCGCGGGCAATCAGGTGTTGCGGGCAGGCCCCGGGGGCGGGCCCTGCTGAGTCCCCGAGCGCCACCTGGGTTCCTGCCACCACCCTTGGGCCGGGATGAGGTGCCACCTTGTGCGTAGAAGCCCTGCACACAGGCAAGAAGCCCCCCAGGCCCGCGGCGCACCCGACCCTGGAGCCCCCTGGCCGGCTGCAGCCACAGGGAACGGGGGTTCTGAGTTGGCAGGCCCCATTCCCGAAGCATCCACGGGCACTTCCCGAAGGGCTGACACCTGCTGCGCCTCAGCAGCCAGCCAACCTCCCTCCCTCTGGTCGGGCACTGCAAGCCACACAGCCACTTGTGTCCCTGTGTCCCTCCCTGGAGGCCCCAGCGCGTTTTGGGTTTTGGCGCGGACGGGCCCCTCTCGGCTTCCGTAGTCCATTTGGCGCCGGAGCCTGCCAGACCCCTGGCTCTAGGAGGCTGCCCAGGGGCGCTGCCAACAGCCCCCAGGTGCTGGTTAGCCGCAGTAGCCGGCCACGGGGGAGCACACACACCTGCGCGTGTCGCCAGGCCGCACACACGGACTGCCCCGCGCTTCCCGGCGTTGCAAATAGGTCCACCGGGAAGCCCCGCCGGCCCTAGGGGCTTGTCGGGTAGGGCCGACGCACGGTGGGTGAGTGGGGAGGGCTGCTGCTGGCACACACCCACTCCTGAAGCCCACTGGGGCGGTCCAAGGGCGAGGAGCTCGGAGCTCGGTCAGGGCTGTCCCAGCAGAACTTTTTGAGGGTGGACGGACACGCCCGCGGGCAATCAGGTGTTGCGGGCAGGCCCCGGGGGCGGGCCCTGCTGAGTCCCCGAGCGCCACCTGGGTTCCTGCCACCACCCTTGGGCCGGGATGAGGTGCCACCTTGTGCGTAGAAGCCCTGCACACAGGCAAGAAGCCCCCCAGGCCCGCGGCGCACCCGACCCTGGAGCCCCCTGGCCGGCTGCAGCCACAGGGAACGGGGGTTCTGAGTTGGCAGGCCCCATTCCCGAAGCATGCACGGGCACTTCCCGAAGGGCTGACACCTGCTGCGCCTCAGCAGCCAGCCAACCTCCCTCCCTCTGGTCGGGCACTGCAAGCCACACAGCCACTTGTGTCCCCTGTGTCCCTCCCTGGAGGCCCAGCGCGTTTTGGGTTTTGGCGCGGACGGGCCCCTCTCGGCTTCCGTAGTCCATTTGGCGCCGGAGCCTGCCAGACCCCTGGCTCTAGGAGGCTGCCCAGGGGCGCTGCCAACAGCCCCCAGGTGCTGGTTAGCCACAGTAGCCGGCCACGGGGGAGCACACACACCTGCGCGTGTCGCCAGGCCGCACACACAGACTGCCCCGCGCTTCCCGGCGTTGCAAATAGGTCCACCGGGAAGCCCCGCCGGCCCTAGGGGCTTGTCGGGTAGGGCCGACGCACGGTGGGTGAGTGGGGAGGGCTGCTGCTGGCACACACCCACTCCTGAAGCCCACTGGGGCGGTCCAAGGGCGAGGAGCTCGGAGCTCGGTCAGGGCTGTCCCAGCAGAACTTTTTGAGGGTGGACGGACACGCCCGCGGGCAATCAGGTGTTGCGGGCAGGCCCCGGGGGCGGGCCCTGCTGAGTCCCCGAGCGCCACCTGGGTTCCTGCCACCACCCTTGGGCCGGGATGAGGTGCCACCTTGTGCGTAGAAGCCCTGCACACAGGCAAGAAGCCCCCCAGGCCCGCGGTGCACCCGACCCTGGAGCCCCCTGGCCGGCTGCAGCCACAGGGAACGGGGGTTCTGAGTTGGCAGGCCCCATTCCCGAAGCATGCACGGGCACTTCCCGAAGGGCTGACACCTGCTGCGCCTCAGCAGCCAGCCAACCTCCCTCCCTCTGGTCGGGCACTGCAAGCCACACAGCCACTTGTGTCCCCTGTGTCCCTCCCTGGAGGCCGCAGCGCGTTTTGGGTTTTGGCGCGGACGGGCCCCTCTCGGCTTCCGTAGTCCATTTGCCCCCGGAGCCTGCCAGACCCCTGGCTCTAGGAGGCTGCCCAGGGGCGCTGCCAACAGCCCCCAGGTGCTGGCTAGCCGCCTCGGCCGGCCACGGGGGGAGCACACACACCTGCGGGTGTCTCCGGGCCGCACACACGAACTTCCCGCGCTTCCCGGTGTTGCAAATAGGACCCCCGGGAAGCCCCGCCCGCCCTAGGGGCTTGTCGGGTGGGGCCGACACAAGGTGGTTGACTGGGGAGGGCTGCTGCTGGCACACACCCACTCCTGAAGCCCACTGGGGCGGTCCAAGGGCGAGGAGCTCGGAGCTCGGTCAGGGCTGTCCCAGCAGAACTTTTTGAGGGTGGACGGACACGCCCGCGGGCAATCAGGTGTTGCGGGCAGGCCCCGGGGGCGGGCCCTGCTGAGTCCCCGAGCGCCACCTGGGTTCCTGCCACCACCCTTGGGCCGGGATGAGGTGCCACCTTGTGCGTAGAAGCCCTGCACACAGGCAAGAAGCCCCCCAGGCCCGCGGCGCACCCGACCCTGGAGCCCCCTGGCCGGCTGCAGCCACAGGGAACGGGGGTTCTGAGTTGGCAGGCCCCAATCCCGAAGCATGCACGGGCACTTCCCGAAGGGCTGACACCTGCTGCGCCTCAGCAGCCAGCCAACCTCCCTCCCTCTGGTCGGGCACTGCAAGCCACACAGCCACTTGTGTCCCCTGTGTCCCTCCCTGGAGGCCCCAGCACGTTTTGGGTTTTGGCGCGGACGGGCCCCTCTCGGCTTCCGTAGTCCATTTGGCGCCGGAGCCTGCCAGACCCCTGGCTCTAGGAGGCTGCCCAGGGGCGCTGCCAACAGCCCCCAGGTGCTGGCTAGCCGCCTCGGCCGGCCACGGGGGAGCACACACACCTGCGCGTGTCGCCAGGCCGCACACACGGACTGCCCGCGCTTCCCGGCGTTGCAAATAGGTCCACCGGGAAGCCCCGCCGGCCCTAGGGGCTTGTCGGGTAGGGCCGACGCACGGTGGGTGAGTGGGGAGGGCTGCTGCTGGCACACACCCACTCCTGAAGCCCACTGGGGCGGTCCAAGGGCGAGGAGCTCGGAGCTCGGTCAGGGCTGTCCCAGCAGAACTTTTTGAGGGTGGACGGACACGCCCGCGGGCAATCAGGTGTTGCGGGCAGGCCCCGGGGGCGGGCCCTGCTGAGTCCCCGAGCGCCACCTGGGTTCCTGCCACCACCCTTGGGCCGGGATGAGGTGCCACCTTGTGCGTAGAAGCCCTGCACACAGGCAAGAAGCCCCCCAGGCCCGCGGCGCACCCGACCCTGGAGCCCCCTGGCCGGCTGCAGCCACAGGGAACGGGGGTTCTGAGTTGGCAGGCCCCATTCCCGAAGCATCCACGGGCACTTCCCGAAGGGCTGACACCTGCTGCGCCTCAGCAGCCAGCCAACCTCCCTCCCTCTGGTCGGGCACTGCAAGCCACACAGCCACTTGTGTCCCCTGTGTCCCTCCCTGGAGGCCGCAGCGCGTTTTGGGTTTTGGCGCGGACGGGCCCCTCTCGGCTTCCGTAGTCCATTTGGCGCCGGAGCCTGCCAGACCCCTGGCTCTAGGAGGCTGCCCAGGGGCGCTGCCAACAGCCCCCAGGTGCTGGCTAGCCGCCTCGGCCGGCCACGGGGGGAGCACACACACCTGCGGGTGTCTCCGGGCCGCACACACGAACTTCCCCGCGCTTCCGGTGTTGCAAATAGGACCCCCGGGAAGCCCCGCCCGCCCTAGGGGCTTGTCGGGTGGGGCCGACACAAGGTGGTTGACTGGGGAGGGCTGCTGCTGGCACACACCCACTCCTGAAGCCCACTGGGGCGGTCCAAGGGCGAGGAGCTCTGAGCTCGGTCAGGGCTGTCCCAGCAGAACTTTTTGAGGGTGGACGGACACGCCCGCGGGCAATCAGGTGTTGCGGGCAGGCCCCGGGGGCGGGCCCTGCTGAGTCCCCGAGCGCCACCTGGGTTCCTGCCACCACCCTTGGGCCGGGATGATGTGCCACCTTGTGCGTAGAAGCCCTGCACACAGGCAAGAAGCCCCCCAGGCCCGCGGCGCACCCGACCCTGGAGCCCCCTGGCCGGCTGCAGCCACAGGGAACGGGGGTTCTGAGTTGGCAGGCCCCATTCCCGAAGCATCCACGGGCACTTCCCGAAGGGCTGACACCTGCTGCGCCTCAGCAGCCAGCCAACCTCCCTCCCTCTGGTCGGGCACTGCAAGCCACACAGCCACTTGTGTCCCCTGTGTCCCTCCCTGGAGGCCCCAGCGCGTTTTGGGTTTTGGCGCGGACGGGCCCCTCTCGGCTTCCGTAGTCCATTTGGCGCCGGAGCCTGCCAGACCCCTGGCTCTAGGAGGCTGCCCAGGGGCGCTGCCAACAGCCCCCAGGTGCTGGTTAGCCGCAGTAGCCGGCCACGGGGGAGCACACACACCTGCGCGTGTCGCCAGGCCGCACACACGGACTGCCCCGCGCTTCCCGGCGTTGCAAATAGGTCCACCGGGAAGCCCCGCCGGCCCTAGGGGCTTGTCGGGTAGGGCCGACGCACGGTGGGTGAGTGGGGAGGGCTGCTGCTGGCACACACCCACTCCTGAAGCCCACTGGGGCGGTCCAAGGGCGAGGAGCTCGGAGCTCGGTCAGGGCTGTCCCAGCAGAACTTTTTGAGGGTGGACGGACACGCCCGCGGGCAATCAGGTGTTGCGGGCAGGCCCCGGGGGCGGGCCCTGCTGAGTCCCCGAGCGCCACCTGGGTTCCTGCCACCACCCTTGGGCCGGGATGAGGTGCCACCTTGTGCGTAGAAGCCCTGCACACAGGCAAGAAGCCCCCCAGGCCCGCGGCGCACCCGACCCTGGAGCCCCCTGGCCGGCTGCAGCCACAGGGAACGGGGGTTCTGAGTTGGCAGGCCCCATTCCCGAAGCATGCACGGGCACTTCCCGAAGGGCTGACACCTGCTGCGCCTCAGCAGCCAGCCAACCTCCCTCCCTCTGGTCGGGCACTGCAAGCCACACAGCCACTTGTGTCCCCTGTGTCCCTCCCTGGAGGCCCCAGCGCGTTTTGGGTTTTGGCGCGGACGGGCCCCTCTCGGCTTCCGTAGTCCATTTGGCGCCGGAGCCTGCCAGACCCCTGGCTCTAGGAGGCTGCCCAGGGGCGCTGCCAACAGCCCCCAGGTGCTGGTTAGCCACAGTAGCCGGCCACGGGGGAGCACACACACCTGCCCGTGTCGCCAGGCCGCACACACAGACTGCCCCGCGCTTCCCGGCGTTGCAAATAGGTCCACCGGGAAGCCCCGCCGGCCCTAGGGGCTTGTCGGGTAGGGCCGACGCACGGTGGGTGAGTGGGGAGGGCTGCTGCTGGCACACACCCACTCCTGAAGCCCACTGGGGCGGTCCAAGGGCGAGGAGCTCGGAGCTCGGTCAGGGCTGTCCCAGCAGAACTTTTTGAGGGTGGACGGACACGCCCGCGGGCAATCAGGTGTTGCGGGCAGGCCCCGGGGGCGGGCCCTGCTGAGTCCCCGAGCGCCACCTGGGTTCCTGCCACCACCCTTGGGCCGGGATGAGGTGCCACCTTGTGCGTAGAAGCCCTGCACACAGGCAAGAAGCCCCCCAGGCCCGCGGTGCACCCGACCCTGGAGCCCCCTGGCCGGCTGCAGCCACAGGGAACGGGGGTTCTGAGTTGGCAGGCCCCATTCCCGAAGCATGCACGGGCACTTCCCGAAGGGCTGACACCTGCTGCGCCTCAGCAGCCAGCCAACCTCCCTCCCTCTGGTCGGGCACTGCAAGCCACACAGCCACTTGTGTCCCCTGTGTCCCTCCCTGGAGGCCGCAGCGCGTTTTGGGTTTTGGCGCGGACGGGCCCCTCTCGGCTTCCGTAGTCCATTTGCCCCCGGAGCCTGCCAGACCCCTGGCTCTAGGAGGCTGCCCAGGGGCGCTGCCAACAGCCCCCAGGTGCTGGCTAGCCGCCTCGGCCGGCCACGGGGGGAGCACACACACCTGCGGGTGTCTCCGGGCCGCACACACGAACTTCCCCGCGCTTCCCGGTGTTGCAAATAGGACCCCCGGGAAGCCCCGCCCGCCCTAGGGGCTTGTCGGGTGGGGCCGACACAAGGTGGTTGACTGGGGAGGGCTGCTGCTGGCACACACCCACTCCTGAAGCCCACTGGGGCGGTCCAAGGGCGAGGAGCTCGGAGCTCGGTCAGGGCTGTCCCAGCAGAACTTTTTGAGGGTGGACGGACACGCCCGCGGGCAATCAGGTGTTGCGGGCAGGCCCCGGGGGCGGGCCCTGCTGAGTCCCCGAGCGCCACCTGGGTTCCTGCCACCACCCTTGGGCCGGGATGAGGTGCCACCTTGTGCGTAGAAGCCCTGCACACAGGCAAGAAGCCCCCCAGGCCCGCGGCGCACCCGACCCTGGAGCCCCCTGGCCGGCTGCAGCCACAGGGAACGGGGGTTCTGAGTTGGCAGGCCCCAATCCCGAAGCATGCACGGGCACTTCCCGAAGGGCTGACACCTGCTGCGCCTCAGCAGCCAGCCAACCTCCCTCCCTCTGGTCGGGCACTGCAAGCCACACAGCCACTTGTGTCCCCTGTGTCCCTCCCTGGAGGCCCCAGCACGTTTTGGGTTTTGGCGCGGACGGGCCCCTCTCGGCTTCCGTAGTCCATTTGGCGCCGGAGCCTGCCAGACCCCTGGCTCTAGGAGGCTGCCCAGGGGCGCTGCCAACAGCCCCCAGGTGCTGGCTAGCCGCCTCGGCCGGCCACGGGGGAGCACACACACCTGCGCGTGTCGCCAGGCCGCACACACGGACTGCCCCGCGCTTCCCGGCGTTGCAAATAGGTCCACCGGGAAGCCCCGCCGGCCCTAGGGGCTTGTCGGGTAGGGCCGACGCACGGTGGGTGAGTGGGGAGGGCTGCTGCTGGCACACACCCACTCCTGAAGCCCACTGGGGCGGTCCAAGGGCGAGGAGCTCGGAGCTCGGTCAGGGCTGTCCCAGCAGAACTTTTTGAGGGTGGACGGACACGCCCGCGGGCAATCAGGTGTTGCGGGCAGGCCCCGGGGGCGGGCCCTGCTGAGTCCCCGAGCGCCACCTGGGTTCCTGCCACCACCCTTGGGCCGGGATGAGGTGCCACCTTGTGCGTAGAAGCCCTGCACACAGGCAAGAAGCCCCCCAGGCCCGCGGCGCACCCGACCCTGGAGCCCCCTGGCCGGCTGCAGCCACAGGGAACGGGGGTTCTGAGTTGGCAGGCCCCATTCCCGAAGCATGCACGGGCACTTCCCGAAGGGCTGACACCTGCTGCGCCTCAGCAGCCAGCCAACCTCCCTCCCTCTGGTCGGGCACTGCAAGCCACACAGCCACTTGTGTCCCCTGTGTCCCTCCCTGGAGGCCGCAGCGCGTTTTGGGTTTTGGCGCGGACGGGCCCCTCTCGGCTTCCGTAGTCCATTTGGCGCCGGAGCCTGCCAGACCCCTGGCTCTAGGAGGCTGCCCAGGGGCGCTGCCAACAGCCCCCAGGTGCTGGTTAGCCACAGTAGCCGGCCACGGGGGAGCACACACACCTGCGCGTGTCGCCAGGCCGCACACACAGACTGCCCCGCGCTTCCCGGCGTTGCAAATAGGTCCACCGGGAAGCCCCGCCGGCCCTAGGGGCTTGTCGGGTAGGGCCGACGCACGGTGGGTGAGTGGGGAGGGCTGCTGCTGGCACACACCCACTCCTGAAGCCCACTGGGGCGGTCCAAGGGCGAGGAGCTCGGAGCTCGGTCAGGGCTGTCCCAGCAGAACTTTTTGAGGGTGGACGGACACGCCCGCGGGCAATCAGGTGTTGCGGGCAGGCCCCGGGGGCGGGCCCTGCTGAGTCCCCGAGCGCCACCTGGGTTCCTGCCACCACCCTTGGGCCGGGATGAGGTGCCACCTTGTGCGTAGAAGCCCTGCACACAGGCAAGAAGCCCCCCAGGCCCGCGGTGCACCCGACCCTGGAGCCCCCTGGCCGGCTGCAGCCACAGGGAACGGGGGTTCTGAGTTGGCAGGCCCCATTCCCGAAGCATGCACGGGCACTTCCCGAAGGGCTGACACCTGCTGCGCCTCAGCAGCCAGCCAACCTCCCTCCCTCTGGTCGGGCACTGCAAGCCACACAGCCACTTGTGTCCCCTGTGTCCCTCCCTGGAGGCCGCAGCGCGTTTTGGGTTTTGGCGCGGACGGGCCCCTCTCGGCTTCCGTAGTCCATTTGCCCCCGGAGCCTGCCAGACCCCTGGCTCTAGGAGGCTGCCCAGGGGCGCTGCCAACAGCCCCCAGGTGCTGGCTAGCCGCCTCGGCCGGCCACGGGGGGAGCACACACACCTGCGGGTGTCTCCGGGCCGCACACACGAACTTCCCCGCGCTTCCCGGTGTTGCAAATAGGACCCCCGGGAAGCCCCGCCCGCCCTAGGGGCTTGTCGGGTGGGGCCGACACAAGGTGGTTGACTGGGGAGGGCTGCTGCTGGCACACACCCACTCCTGAAGCCCACTGGGGCGGTCCAAGGGCGAGGAGCTCGGAGCTCGGTCAGGGCTGTCCCAGCAGAACTTTTTGAGGGTGGACGGACACGCCCGCGGGCAATCAGGTGTTGCGGGCAGGCCCCGGGGGCGGGCCCTGCTGAGTCCCCGAGCGCCACCTGGGTTCCTGCCACCACCCTTGGGCCGGGATGAGGTGCCACCTTGTGCGTAGAAGCCCTGCACACAGGCAAGAAGCCCCCCAGGCCCGCGGCGCACCCGACCCTGGAGCCCCCTGGCCGGCTGCAGCCACAGGGAACGGGGGTTCTGAGTTGGCAGGCCCCAATCCCGAAGCATGCACGGGCACTTCCCGAAGGGCTGACACCTGCTGCGCCTCAGCAGCCAGCCAACCTCCCTCCCTCTGGTCGGGCACTGCAAGCCACACAGCCACTTGTGTCCCCTGTGTCCCTCCCTGGAGGCCCCAGCGCGTTTTGGGTTTTGGCGCGGACGGGCCCCTCTCGGCTTCCGTAGTCCATTTGGCCCCGGAGCCTGCCAGACCCCTGGCTCTAGGAGGCTGCCCAGGGGCGCTGCCAACAGCCCCCAGGTGCTGGTTAGCCGCAGTAGCCGGCCACGGGGGAGCACACACACCTGCGCGTGTCCCCAGGCCGCACACACGGACTGCCCCGCGCTTCCCGGCGTTGCAAATAGGTCCACCGGGAAGCCCCGCCGGCCCTAGGGGCTTGTCGGGTGGGGCCGACGCACGGTGGGTGAGTGGGGAGGGCTGCTGCTGGCACACACCCACTCCTGAAGCCCACTGGGGCGGTCCAAGGGCGAGGAGCTCGGAGCTCGGTCAGGGCTGTCCCAGCAGAACTTTTTGAGGGTGGACGGACACGCCCGCGGGCAATCAGGTGTTGCGGGCAGGCCCCGCTGAGTCCCCGAGCGCCACCTGGGTTCCTGCCACCACCCTTGGGCCGGGATGAGGTGCCACCTTGTGCGTAGAAGCCCTGCACACAGGCAAGAAGCCCCCCAGGCCCGCGGCACACCCGACCCTGGAGCCCCCTGGCCGGCTGCAGCCACAGGGAACGGGGGTTCTGAGTTGGCAGGCCCCATTCCCGAAGCATGCACGGGCACTTCCCGAAGGGCTGACACCTGCTGCGCCTCAGCAGCCAGCCAACCTCCCTCCCTCTGGTCGGGCACTGCAAGCCACACAGCCACTTGTGTCCCCTGTGTCCCTCCCTGGAGGCCGCAGCGCGTTTTGGGTTTTGGCGCGGACGGGCCCCTCTCGGCTTCCGTAGTCCATTTGCCCCCGGAGCCTGCCAGACCCCTGGCTCTAGGAGGCTGCCCAGGTGCGCTGCCAACAGCCCCCAGGTGCTGGCTAGCCGCCTCGGCCGGCCACGGGGGGAGCACACACACCTGCGGGTGTCTCCGGGCCGCACACACGAACTTCCCCGCGCTTCCCGGCGTTGCAAATAGGACCCCCGGGAAGCCCCGCCCGCCCTAGGGGCTTGTCGGGCGGGGCCGACGAAAGGTGGTTGACTGGGGAGGGCTGCTGCTGGCACACACCCACTCCTGAAGCCCACTGGGGCGGTCCAAGGGCGATGAGCTCGGAGCTCGGTCAGGGCTGTCCCAGCAGAACTTTTTGAGGGTGGACGGACACGCCCGCGGGCAATCAGGTGTTGCGGGCAGGCCCCGGGGGCAGGCCCTGCTGAGTCCCCGAGCGCCTCCTGGGTTCCTGCCACCACCCTTGGGCCGGGATGAGGTGCCACCTTGTGCGTAGAAGCCCTGCACACAGGCAAGAAGCCCCCCAGGCCCGCGGCGCACCCGACCCTGGAGCCCCCTGGCCGGATGCAGCCACAGGGAACGGGGGTTCTGAGTTGGCAGGCCCCATTCCCGAAGCATCCACGGGCACTTCCCGAAGGGCTGACACCTGCTGCGCCTCAGCAGCCAGCCAACCTCCCTCCCTCTGGTCGGGCACTGCAAGCCACACAGCCACTTGTGTCCCCTGTGTCCCTCCCTGGAGGCCGCAGCGCGTTTTGGGTTTTGGCGCGGACGGGCCCCTCTCGGCTTCCGTAGTCCATTTGCCCCCGGAGCCTGCCAGACCCCTGGCTCTAGGAGGCTGCCCAGGGGCGCTGCCAACAGCCCCCAGGTGCTGGCTAGCCGCCTCGGCCGGCCACGGGGGGAGAACACACACCTGCGGGTGTCCCCGGGCCGCACACACGAACTGCCCCGTGCTTCCCGGCGTTGCAAATAGGCCCCCCGGGAAGCCCCGCCCGCCCTAGGGGCTTTTAAGGCTGGGCCGACGCACGGTGGGTGAGTGGGGAGGGCTGCTGCTGGCACACACCCACTCCTGAAGCCCACTGGGGCGGTCCAAGGGCGAGGAGCTCGGAGCTCGGTCAGGGCTGTCCCAGCAGAACTTTTTGAGGGTGGACGGACACGCCCGCGGGCAATCAGGTGTTGCGGGCAGGCCCCGGGGGCGGGCCCTGCTGAGTCCCCGAGCGCCACCTGGGTTCCTGCCACCACCCTTGGGCCGGGATGAGGTGCCACCTTGTGCGTAGAAGCCCTGCACACAGGCAAGAAGCCCCCCAGGCCCGCGGCGCACCCGACCCTGGAGCCCCCTGGCCGGCTGCAGCCACAGGGAACGGGGGTTCTGAGTTGGCAGGCCCCATTCCCGAAGCATGCACGGGCACTTCCCGAAGGGCTGACACCTGCTGCGCCTCAGCAGCCAGCCAACCTCCCTCCCTCTGGTCGGGCACTGCAAGCCACACAGCCACTTGTGTCCCCTGTGTCCCTCCCTGGAGGCCGCAGCGCGTTTTGGGTTTTGGCGCGGACGGGCCCCTCTCGGCTTCCGTAGTCCATTTGCCCCCGGAGCCTGCCAGACCCCTGGCTCTAGGAGGCTGCCCAGGGGCGCTGCCAACAGCCCCCAGGTGCTGGCTAGCCGCCTCGGCCGGCCACGGGGGGAGCACACACACCTGCGGGTGTCTCCGGGCCGCACACACGAACTTCCCCGCGCTTCCCGGTGTTGCAAATAGGACCCCCGGGAAGCCCCGCCCGCCCTAGGGGCTTGTCGGGTGGGGCCGACACAAGGTGGTTGACTGGGAAGGGCTGCTGCTGGCACACACCCACTCCTGAAGCCCACTGGGGCGGTCCAAGGGCGAGGAGCTCGGAGCTCGGTCAGGGCTGTCCCAGCAGAACTTTTTGAGGGTGGACGGACACGCCCGCGGGCAATCAGGTGTTGCGGGCAGGCCCCGGGGGCGGGCCCTGCTGAGTCCCCGAGCGCCACCTGGGTTCCTGCCACCACCCTTGGGCCGGGATGAGGTGCCACCTTGTGCGTAGAAGCCCTGCACACAGGCAAGAAGCCCCCCAGGCCCGCGGCGCACCCGACCCTGGAGCCCCCTGGCCGGCTGCAGCCACAGGGAACGGGGGTTCTGAGTTGGCAGGCCCCATTCCCGAAGCATGCACGGGCACTTCCCGAAGGGCTGACACCTGCTGCGCCTCAGCAGCCAGCCAACCTCCCTCCCTCTGGTCGGGCACTGCAAGCCACACAGCCACTTGTGTCCCCTGTGTCCCTCCCTGGAGGCCCCAGCGCGTTTTGGGTTTTGGCGCGGACGGGCCCCTCTCGGCTTCCGTAGTCCATTTGGCCCCGGAGCCTGCCAGACCCCTGGCTCTAGGAGGCTGCCCAGGGGCGCTGCCAACAGCCCCCAGGTGCTGGTTAGCCGCAGTAGCCGGCCACGGGGGAGCACACACACCTGCGCGTGTCCCCAGGCCGCACACACGGACTGCCCCGCGCTTCCCGGCGTTGCAAATAGGTCCACCGGGAAGCCCCGCCGGCCCTAGGGGCTTGTCGGGTGGGGCCGACGCACGGTGGGTGAGTGGGGAGGGCTGCTGCTGGCACACACCCACTCCTGAAGCCCACTGGGGCGGTCCAAGGGCGAGGAGCTCGGAGCTCGGTCAGGGCTGTCCCAGCAGAACTTTTTGAGGGTGGACGGACACGCCCGCGGGCA
The DNA here is from genome assembly GCF_033115175.1 of Lepus europaeus. Taxonomy (NCBI): domain Eukaryota; kingdom Metazoa; phylum Chordata; class Mammalia; order Lagomorpha; family Leporidae; genus Lepus; species Lepus europaeus. Next base: position 19,632 of record NW_026909138.1, read on the forward strand.
ATCAGGTGTTGCGGGCAGGCCCCGCTGAGTCCCCGAGCGCCACCTGGGTTCCTGCCACCACCCTTGGGCCGGGATGAGGTGCCACCTTGTGCGTAGAAGCCCTGCACACAGGCAAGAAGCCCCCCAGGCCCGCGGCACACCCGACCCTGGAGCCCCCTGGCCGGCTGCAGCCACAGGGAACGGGGGTTCTGAGTTGGCAGGCCCCATTCCCGAAGCATCCACGGGCACTTCCCGAAGGGCTGACACCTGCTGCGCCTCAGCAGCCAGCCAACCTCCCTCCCTCTGGTCGGGCACTGCAAGCCACACAGCCACTTGTGTCCCCTGTGTCCCTCCCTGGAGGCCGCAGCGCGTTTTGGGTTTTGGCGCGGACGGGCCCCTCTCGGCTTCCGTAGTCCATTTGCCCCCGGAGCCTGCCAGACCCCTGGCTCTAGGAGGCTGCCCAGGGGCGCTGCCAACAGCCCCCAGGTGCTGGCTAGCCGCCTCGGCCGGCCACGGGGGGAGCACACACACCTGCGGGTGTCTCCGGGCCGCACACACGAACTTCCCCGCGCTTCCCGGTGTTGCAAATAGGACCCCCGGGAAGCCCCGCCCGCCCTAGGGGCTTGTCGGGTGGGGCCGACACAAGGTGGTTGACTGGGAAGGGCTGCTGCTGGCACACACCCACTCCTGAAGCCCACTGGGGCGGTCCAAGGGCGAGGAGCTCGGAGCTCGGTCAGGGCTGTCCCAGCAGAACTTTTTGAGGGTGGACGGACACGCCCGCGGGCAATCAGGTGTTGCGGGCAGGCCCCGGGGGCGGGCCCTGCTGAGTCCCCGAGCGCCACCTGGGTTCCTGCCACCACCCTTGGGCCGGGATGAGGTGCCACCTTGTGCGTAGAAGCCCTGCACACAGGCAAGAAGCCCCCCAGGCCCGCGGCGCACCCGACCCTGGAGCCCCCTGGCCGGCTGCAGCCACAGGGAACGGGGGTTCTGAGTTGGCAGGCCCCATTCCCGAAGCATGCACGGGCACTTCCCGAAGGGCTGACACCTGCTGCGCCTCAGCAGCCAGCCAACCTCCCTCCCTCTGGTCGGGCACTGCAAGCCACACAGCCACTTGTGTCCCCTGTGTCCCTCCCTGGAGGCCCCAGCGCGTTTTGGGTTTTGGCGCGGACGGGCCCCTCTCGGCTTCCGTAGTCCATTTGGCCCCGGAGCCTGCCAGACCCCTGGCTCTAGGAGGCTGCCCAGGGGCGCTGCCAACAGCCCCCAGGTGCTGGTTAGCCGCAGTAGCCGGCCACGGGGGAGCACACACACCTGCGCGTGTCCCCAGGCCGCACACACGGACTGCCCCGCGCTTCCCGGCGTTGCAAATAGGTCCACCGGGAAGCCCCGCCGGCCCTAGGGGCTTGTCGGGTGGGGCCGACGCACGGTGGGTGAGTGGGGAGGGCTGCTGCTGGCACACACCCACTCCTGAAGCCCACTGGGGCGGTCCAAGGGCGAGGAGCTCGGAGCTCGGTCAGGGCTGTCCCAGCAGAACTTTTTGAGGGTGGACGGACACGCCCGCGGGCAATCAGGTGTTGCGGGCAGGCCCCGCTGAGTCCCCGAGCGCCACCTGGGTTCCTGCCACCACCCTTGGGCCGGGATGAGGTGCCACCTTGTGCGTAGAAGCCCTGCACACAGGCAAGAAGCCCCCCAGGCCCGCGGCACACCCGACCCTGGAGCCCCCTGGCCGGCTGCAGCCACAGGGAACGGGGGTTCTGAGTTGGCAGGCCCCATTCCCGAAGCATCCACGGGCACTTCCCGAAGGGCTGACACCTGCTGCGCCTCAGCAGCCAGCCAACCTCCCTCCCTCTGGTCGGGCACTGCAAGCCACACAGCCACTTGTGTCCCCTGTGTCCCTCCCTGGAGGCCGCAGCGCGTTTTGGGTTTTGGCGCGGACGGGCCCCTCTCGGCTTCCGTAGTCCATTTGCCCCCGGAGCCTGCCAGACCCCTGGCTCTAGGAGGCTGCCCAGGGGCGCTGCCAACAGCCCCCAGGTGCTGGCTAGCCGCCTCGGCCGGCCACGGGGGGAGCACACACACCTGCGGGTGTCTCCGGGCCGCACACACGAACTTCCCCGCGCTTCCCGGTGTTGCAAATAGGACCCCCGGGAAGCCCCGCCCGCCCTAGGGGCTTGTCGGGTGGGGCCGACACAAGGTGGTTGACTGGGAAGGGCTGCTGCTGGCACACACCCACTCCTGAAGCCCACTGGGGCGGTCCAAGGGCGAGGAGCTCGGAGCTCGGTCAGGGCTGTCCCAGCAGAACTTTTTGAGGGTGGACGGACACGCCCGCGGGCAATCAGGTGTTGCGGGCAGGCCCCGGGGGCGGGCCCTGCTGAGTCCCCGAGCGCCACCTGGGTTCCTGCCACCACCCTTGGGCCGGGATGAGGTGCCACCTTGTGCGTAGAAGCCCTGCACACAGGCAAGAAGCCCCCCAGGCCCGCGGCGCACCCGACCCTGGAGCCCCCTGGCCGGCTGCAGCCACAGGGAACGGGGGTTCTGAGTTGGCAGGCCCCATTCCCGAAGCATGCACGGGCACTTCCCGAAGGGCTGACACCTGCTGCGCCTCAGCAGCCAGCCAACCTCCCTCCCTCTGGTCGGGCACTGCAAGCCACACAGCCACTTGTGTCCCCTGTGTCCCTCCCTGGAGGCCCCAGCGCGTTTTGGGTTTTGGCGCGGACGGGCCCCTCTCGGCTTCCGTAGTCCATTTGGCCCCGGAGCCTGCCAGACCCCTGGCTCTAGGAGGCTGCCCAGGGGCGCTGCCAACAGCCCCCAGGTGCTGGTTAGCCGCAGTAGCCGGCCACGGGGGAGCACACACACCTGCGCGTGTCCCCAGGCCGCACACACGGACTGCCCCGCGCTTCCCGGCGTTGCAAATAGGTCCACCGGGAAGCCCCGCCGGCCCTAGGGGCTTGTCGGGTGGGGCCGACGCACGGTGGGTGAGTGGGGAGGGCTGCTGCTGGCACACACCCACTCCTGAAGCCCACTGGGGCGGTCCAAGGGCGAGGAGCTCGGAGCTCGGTCAGGGCTGTCCCAGCAGAACTTTTTGAGGGTGGACGGACACGCCCGCGGGCAATCAGGTGTTGCGGGCAGGCCCCGCTGAGTCCCCGAGCGCCACCTGGGTTCCTGCCACCACCCTTGGGCCGGGATGAGGTGCCACCTTGTGCGTAGAAGCCCTGCACACAGGCAAGAAGCCCCCCAGGCCCGCGGCACACCCGACCCTGGAGCCCCCTGGCCGGCTGCAGCCACAGGGAACGGGGGTTCTGAGTTGGCAGGCCCCATTCCCGAAGCATCCACGGGCACTTCCCGAAGGGCTGACACCTGCTGCGCCTCAGCAGCCAGCCAACCTCCCTCCCTCTGGTCGGGCACTGCAAGCCACACAGCCACTTGTGTCCCCTGTGTCCCTCCCTGGAGGCCGCAGCGCGTTTTGGGTTTTGGCGCGGACGGGCCCCTCTCGGCTTCCGTAGTCCATTTGCCCCCGGAGCCTGCCAGACCCCTGGCTCTAGGAGGCTGCCCAGGGGCGCTGCCAACAGCCCCCAGGTGCTGGCTAGCCGCCTCGGCCGGCCACGGGGGGAGCACACACACCTGCGGGTGTCTCCGGGCCGCACACACGAACTTCCCCGCGCTTCCCGGTGTTGCAAATAGGACCCCCGGGAAGCCCCGCCCGCCCTAGGGGCTTGTCGGGTGGGGCCGACACAAGGTGGTTGACTGGGGAGGGCTGCTGCTGGCACACACCCACTCCTGAAGCCCACTGGGGCGGTCCAAGGGCGAGGAGCTCGGAGCTCGGTCAGGGCTGTCCCAGCAGAACTTTTTGAGGGTGGACGGACACGCCCGCGGGCAATCAGGTGTTGCGGGCAGGCCCCGGGGGCAGGCCCTGCTGAGTCCCCGAGCGCCTCCTGGGTTCCTGCCACCACCCTTGGGCCGGGATGAGGTGCCACCTTGTGCGTAGAAGCCCTGCACACAGGCAAGAAGCCCCCCAGGCCCGCGGCGCACCCGACCCTGGAGCCCCCTGGCCGGCTGCAGCCACAGGGAACGGGGGTTCTGAGTTGGCAGGCCCCATTCCCGAAGCATCCACGGGCACTTCCCGAAGGGCTGACACCTGCTGCGCCTCAGCAGCCAGCCAACCTCCCTCCCTCTGGTCGGGCACTGCAAGCCACACAGCCACTTGTGTCCCCTGTGTCCCTCCCTGGAGGCCGCAGCGCGTTTTGGGTTTTGGCGCGGACGGGCCCCTCTCGGCTTCCGTAGTCCATTTGGCGCCGGAGCCTGCCAGACCCCTGGCTCTAGGAGGCTGCCCAGGGGCGCTGCCAACAGCCCCCAGGTGCTGGTTAGCCGCAGTAGCCGGCCACGGGGGAGCACACACACCTGCGCGTGTCGCCAGGCCGCACACACGGACTGCCCCGCGCTTCCCGGCGTTGCAAATAGGTCCACCGGGAAGCCCCGCCGGCCCTAGGGGCTTGTCGGGTAGGGCCGACGCACGGTGGGTGAGTGGGGAGGGCTGCTGCTGGCACACACCCACTCCTGAAGCCCACTGGGGCGGTCCAAGGGCGAGGAGCTCGGAGCTCGGTCAGGGCTGTCCCAGCAGAACTTTTTGAGGGTGGACGGACACGCCCGCGGGCAATCAGGTGTTGCGGGCAGGCCCCGGGGGCGGGCCCTGCTGAGTCCCCGAGCGCCACCTGGGTTCCTGCCACCACCCTTGGGCCGGGATGAGGTGCCACCTTGTGCGTAGAAGCCCTGCACACAGGCAAGAAGCCCCCCAGGCCCGCGGCGCACCCGACCCTGGAGCCCCCTGGCCGGCTGCAGCCACAGGGAACGGGGGTTCTGAGTTGGCAGGCCCCATTCCCGAAGCATGCACGGGCACTTCCCGAAGGGCTGACACCTGCTGCGCCTCAGCAGCCAGCCAACCTCCCTCCCTCTGGTCGGGCACTGCAAGCCACACAGCCACTTGTGTCCCCTGTGTCCCTCCCTGGAGGCCCCAGCGCGTTTTGGGTTTTGGCGCGGACGGGCCCCTCTCGGCTTCCGTAGTCCATTTGGCGCCGGAGCCTGCCAGACCCCTGGCTCTAGGAGGCTGCCCAGGGGCGCTGCCAACAGCCCCCAGGTGCTGGTTAGCCGCAGTAGCCGGCCACGGGGGAGCACACACACCTGCGGGTGTCTCCGGCCCGCACACACGAACTTCCCCGCGCTTCCCGGTGTTGCAAATAGGACCCCCGGGAAGCCCCGCCCGCCCTAGGGTCTTGTCGGGTGGGGCCGACACAAGGTGGTTGACTGGGGAGGGCTGCTGCTGGCACACACCCACTCCTGAAGCCCACTGGGGCGGTCCAAGGGCGAGGAGCTCGGAGCTCGGTCAGGGCTGTCCCAGCAGAACTTTTTGAGGGTGGACGGACACGCCCGCGGGCAATCAGGTGTTGCGGGCAGGCCCCGGGGGCGGGCCCTGCTGAGTCCCCGAGCGCCACCTGGGTTCCTGCCACCACCCTTGGGCCGGGATGAGGTGCCACCTTGTGCGTAGAAGCCCTGCACACAGGCAAGAAGCCCCCCAGGCCCGCGGCGCACCCGACCCTGGAGCCCCCTGGCCGGCTGCAGCCACAGGGAACGGGGGTTCTGAGTTGGCAGGCCCCATTCCCGAAGCATGCACGGGCACTTCCCGAAGGGCTGACACCTGCTGCGCCTCAGCAGCCAGCCAACCTCCCTCCCTCTGGTCGGGCACTGCAAGCCACACAGCCACTTGTGTCCCCTGTGTCCCTCCCTGGAGGCCCCAGCGCGTTTTGGGTTTTGGCGCGGACGGGCCCCTCTCGGCTTCCGTAGTCCATTTGGCGCCGGAGCCTGCCAGACCCCTGGCTCTAGGAGGCTGCCCAGGGGCGCTGCCAACAGCCCCCAGGTGCTGGTTAGCCGCAGTAGCCGGCCACGGGGGAGCACACACACCTGCGGGTGTCTCCGGCCCGCACACACGAACTTCCCCGCGCTTCCCGGTGTTGCAAATAGGACCCCCGGGAAGCCCCGCCCGCCCTAGGGGCTTGTCGGGTGGGGCCGACACAAGGTGGTTGACTGGGGAGGGCTGCTGCTGGCACACACCCACTCCTGAAGCCCACTGGGGCGGTCCAAGGGCGAGGAGCTCGGAGCTCGGTCAGGGCTGTCCCAGCAGAACTTTTTGAGGGTGGACGGACACGCCCGCGGGCAATCAGGTGTTGCGGGCAGGCCCCGGGGGCGGGCCCTGCTGAGTCCCCGAGCGCCACCTGGGTTCCTGCCACCACCCTTGGGCCGGGATGAGGTGCCACCTTGTGCGTAGAAGCCCTGCACACAGGCAAGAAGCCCCCCAGGCCCGCGGCGCACCCGACCCTGGAGCCCCCTGGCCGGCTGCAGCCACAGGGAACGGGGGTTCTGAGTTGGCAGGCCCCATTCCCGAAGCATGCACGGGCACTTCCCGAAGGGCTGACACCTGCTGCGCCTCAGCAGCCAGCCAACCTCCCTCCCTCTGGTCGGGCACTGCAAGCCACACAGCCACTTGTGTCCCCTGTGTCCCTCCCTGGAGGCCCCAGCGCGTTTTGGGTTTTGGCGCGGACGGGCCCCTCTCGGCTTCCGTAGTCCATTTGGCGCCGGAGCCTGCCAGACCCCTGGCTCTAGGAGGCTGCCCAGGGGCGCTGCCAACAGCCCCCAGGTGCTGGCTAGCCGCCTCGGCCGGCCACGGGGGAGCACACACACCTGCGCGTGTCGCCAGGCCGCACACACGGACTGCCCCGCGCTTCCCGGCGTTGCAAATAGGTCCACCGGGAAGCCCCGCCGGCCCTAGGGGCTTGTCGGGTAGGGCCGACGCACGGTGGGTGAGTGGGGAGGGCTGCTGCTGGCACACACCCACTCCTGAAGCCCACTGGGGCGGTCCAAGGGCGAGGAGCTCGGAGCTTGGTCAGGGCTGTCCCAGCAGAACTTTTTGAGGGTGGACGGACACGCCCGAGGACAATCAGGTGTTGCGGGCAGGCCCCGGGGGCGGGCCCTGCTGAGTCCCCGAGCGCCACCTGGGTTCCTGCCACCACCCTTGGGCCGGGATGAGGTGCCACCTTGTGCGTAGAAGCCCTGCACACAGGCAAGAAGCCCCCCAGGCCCGCGGCGCACCCGACCCTGGAGCCCCCTGGCCGGCTGCAGCCACAGGGAACGGGGGTTCTGAGTTGGCAGGCCCCATTCCCGAAGCATGCACGGGCACTTCCCGAAGGGCTGACACCTGCTGCGCCTCAGCAGCCAGCCAACCTCCCTCCCTCTGGTCGGGCACTGCAAGCCACACAGCCACTTGTGTCCCCTGTGTCCCTCCCTGGAGGCCGCAGCGCGTTTTGGGTTTTGGCGCGGACGGGACCCTCTCGGCTTCCGTAGTCCATTTGCCCCCGGAGCCTGCCAGACCCCTGGCCCCAGGGGCGGGCCCTGCTGAGTCCCCGAGCGCCTCCTGGGTTCCTGCCACCACCCTTGGGCCGGGATGAGGTGCCACCTTGTGCGTAGAAGCCCTGCACACAGGCAAGAAGCCCCCCAGGCCCGCGGCGCACCCTACCCTGGAGCCCCCTGGCCGGCTGCAGCCACAGGGAACGGGGGTTCTGAGTTGGCAGGCCCCATTCCCGAAGCATGCACGGGCACTTCCCGAAGGGCTGACACCTGCTGCGCCTCAGCAGCCAGCCAACCTCCCTCCCTCTGGTCGGGCACTGCAAGCCACACAGCCACTTGTGTCCCCTGTGTCCCTCCCTGGAGGCCGCAGCGCGTTTTGGGTTTTGGCGCGGACGGGCCCCTCTCGGCTTCCGTAGTCCATTTGCCCCCGGAGACTGCCAGACCCCTGGCTCGAGGAGGCTGCCCAGGGGCGCTGCCAACAGCCCCCAGGTGCTGGCTAGCCGCCTCGGCCGGCCACGGGGGGAGCACACACACCTGCGGGTGTCTCCGGGCCGCACACACGAACTTCCCCGCGCTTCCCGGTGTTGCAAATAGGACCCCCGGGAAGCCCCGCCCGCCCTAGGGGCTTGTCGGGTGGGGCCGACACAAGGTGGTTGACTGGGGAGGGCTGCTGCTGGCACACACCCACTCCTGAAGCCCACTGGGGCGGTCCAAGGGCGAGGAGCTCGGAGCTCGGTCAGGGCTGTCCCAGCAGAACTTTTTGAGGGTGGACGGACACGCCCGCGGGCAATCAGGTGTTGCGGGCAGGCCCCGGGGGCGGGCCCTGCTGAGTCCCCGAGCGCCACCTGGGTTCCTGCCACCACCCTTGGGCCGGGATGAGGTGCCACCTTGTGCGTAGAAGCCCTGCACACAGGCAAGAAGCCCCCCAGGCCCGCGGCGCACCCGACCCTGGAGCCCCCTGGCCGGCTGCAGCCACAGGGAACGGGGGTTCTGAGTTGGCAGGCCCCATTCCCGAAGCATGCACGGGCACTTCCCGAAGGGCTGACACCTGCTGCGCCTCAGCAGCCAGCCAACCTCCCTCCCTCTGGTCGGGCACTGCAAGCCACACAGCCACTTGTGTCCCCTGTGTCCCTCCCTGGAGGCCCCAGCGCGTTTTGGGTTTTGGCGCGGACGGGCCCCTCTCGGCTTCCGTAGTCCATTTGGCCCCGGAGCCTGCCAGACCCCTGGCTCTAGGAGGCTGCCCAGGGGCGCTGCCAACAGCCCCCAGGTGCTGGTTAGCCGCAGTAGCCGGCCACGGGGGAGCACACACACCTGCGCGTGTCCCCAGGCCGCACACACGGACTGCCCCGCGCTTCCCGGCGTTGCAAATAGGTCCACCGGGAAGCCCCGCCGGCCCTAGGGGCTTGTCGGGTGGGGCCGACGCACGGTGGGTGAGTGGGGAGGGCTGCTGCTGGCACACACCCACTCCTGAAGCCCACTGGGGCGGTCCAAGGGCGAGGAGCTCGGAGCTCGGTCAGGGCTGTCCCAGCAGAACTTTTTGAGGGTGGACGGACACGCCCGCGGGCAATCAGGTGTTGCGGGCAGGCCCCGCTGAGTCCCCGAGCGCCACCTGGGTTCCTGCCACCACCCTTGGGCCGGGATGAGGTGCCACCTTGTGCGTAGAAGCCCTGCACACAGGCAAGAAGCCCCCCAGGCCCGCGGCACACCCGACCCTGGAGCCCCCTGGCCGGCTGCAGCCACAGGGAACGGGGGTTCTGAGTTGGCAGGCCCCATTCCCGAAGCATGCACGGGCACTTCCCGAAGGGCTGACACCTGCTGCGCCTCAGCAGCCAGCCAACCTCCCTCCCTCTGGTCGGGCACTGCAAGCCACACAGCCACTTGTGTCCCCTGTGTCCCTCCCTGGAGGCCGCAGCGCGTTTTGGGTTTTGGCGCGGACGGGCCCCTCTCGGCTTCCGTAGTCCATTTGCCCCCGGAGCCTGCCAGACCCCTGGCTCTAGGAGGCTGCCCAGGGGCGCTGCCAACAGCCCCCAGGTGCTGGCTAGCCGCCTCGGCCGGCCACGGGGGGAGCACACACACCTGCGGGTGTCTCCGGGCCGCACACACGAACTTCCCCGCGCTTCCCGGCGTTGCAAATAGGACCCCCGGGAAGCCCCGCCCGCCCTAGGGGCTTGTCGGGCGGGGCCGACGAAAGGTGGTTGACTGGGGAGGGCTGCTGCTGGCACACACCCACTCCTGAAGCCCACTGGGGCGGTCCAAGGGCGATGAGCTCGGAGCTCGGTCAGGGCTGTCCCAGCAGAACTTTTTGAGGGTGGACGGACACGCCCGCGGGCAATCAGGTGTTGCGGGCAGGCCCCGGGGGCAGGCCCTGCTGAGTCCCCGAGCGCCTCCTGGGTTCCTGCCACCACCCTTGGGCCGGGATGAGGTGCCACCTTGTGCGTAGAAGCCCTGCACACAGGCAAGAAGCCCCCCAGGCCCGCGGCGCACCCGACCCTGGAGCCCCCTGGCCGGATGCAGCCACAGGGAACGGGGGTTCTGAGTTGGCAGGCCCCATTCCCGAAGCATCCACGGGCACTTCCCGAAGGGCTGACACCTGCTGCGCCTCAGCAGCCAGCCAACCTCCCTCCCTCTGGTCGGGCACTGCAAGCCACACAGCCACTTGTGTCCCCTGTGTCCCTCCCTGGAGGCCGCAGCGCGTTTTGGGTTTTGGCGCGGACGGGCCCCTCTCGGCTTCCGTAGTCCATTTGCCCCCGGAGCCTGCCAGACCCCTGGCTCTAGGAGGCTGCCCAGGGGCGCTGCCAACAGCCCCCAGGTGCTGGCTAGCCGCCTCGGCCGGCCACAGGGGGAGAACACACACCTGCGGGTGTCCCCGGGCCGCACACACGAACTGCCCCGTGCTTCCCGGCGTTGCAAATAGGCCCCCCGGGAAGCCCCGCCCGCCCTAGGGGCTTTTAAGGCGGGGCCGACGCACGGTGGGTGAGTGGGGAGGGCTGCTGCTGGCACACACCCACTCCTGAAGCCCACTGGGGCGGTCCAAGGGCGAGGAGCTCGGAGCTCGGTCAGGGCTGTCCCAGCAGAACTTTTTGAGGGTGGACGGACACGCCCGCGGGCAATCAGGTGTTGCGGGCAGGCCCCGGGGGCGGGCCCTGCTGAGTCCCCGAGCGCCACCTGGGTTCCTGCCACCACCCTTGGGCCGGGATGAGGTGCCACCTTGTGCGTAGAAGCCCTGCACACAGGCAAGAAGCCCCCCAGGCCCGCGGCGCACCCGACCCTGGAGCCCCCTGGCCGGCTGCAGCCACAGGGAACGGGGGTTCTGAGTTGGCAGGCCCCATTCCCGAAGCATGCACGGGCACTTCCCGAAGGGCTGACACCTGCTGCGCCTCAGCAGCCAGCCAACCTCCCTCCCTCTGGTCGGGCACTGCAAGCCACACAGCCACTTGTGTCCCCTGTGTCCCTCCCTGGAGGCCGCAGCGCGTTTTGGGTTTTGGCGCGGACGGGCCCCTCTCGGCTTCCGTAGTCCATTTGGCCCCGGAGCCTGCCAGACCCCTGGCTCTAGGAGGCTGCCCAGGGGCGCTGCCAACAGCCCCCAGGTGCTGGCTAGCCGCCTCGGCCGGCCACGGGGGGAGCACACACACCTGCGGGTGTCTCCGGGCCGCACACACGAACTTCCCCGCGCTTCCCGGTGTTGCAAATAGGACCCCCGGGAAGCCCCGCCCGCCCTAGGGTCTTGTCGGGTGGGGCCGACACAAGGTGGTTGACTGGGGAGGGCTGCTGCTGGCACACACCCACTCCTGAAGCCCACTGGGGCGGTCCAAGGGCGAGGAGCTCGGAGCTCGGTCAGGGCTGTCCCAGCAGAACTTTTTGAGGGTGGACGGACACGCCCGCGGGCAATCAGGTGTTGCGGGCAGGCCCCGGGGGCGGGCCCTGCTGAGTCCCCGAGCGCCACCTGGGTTCCTGCCACCACCCTTGGGCCGGGATGAGGTGCCACCTTGTGCGTAGAAGCCCTGCACACAGGCAAGAAGCCCCCCAGGCCCGCGGCGCACCCGACCCTGGAGCCCCCTGGCCGGCTGCAGCCACAGGGAACGGGGGTTCTGAGTTGGCAGGCCCCATTCCCGAAGCATGCACGGGCACTTCCCGAAGGGCTGACACCTGCTGCGCCTCAGCAGCCAGCCAACCTCCCTCCCTCTGGTCGGGCACTGCAAGCCACACAGCCACTTGTGTCCCCTGTGTCCCTCCCTGGAGGCCGCAGCGCGTTTTGGGTTTTGGCGCGGACGGGCCCCTCTCGGCTTCCGTAGTCCATTTGCCCCCGGAGCCTGCCAGACCCCTGGCTCTAGGAGGCTGCCCAGGGGCGCTGCCAACAGCCCCCAGGTGCTGGCTAGCCGCCTCGGCCGGCCACGGGGGGAGCACACACACCTGCGGGTGTCTCCGGGCCGCACACACGAACTTCCCCGCGCTTCCCGGTGTTGCAAATAGGACCTCCGGGAAGCCCCGCCCGCCCTAGGGGCTTGTCGGGTGGGGCCGACACAAGGTGGTTGACTGGGGAGGGCTGCTGCTGGCACACACCCACTCCTGAAGCCCACTGGGGCGGTCCAAGGGCGAGGAGCTCGGAGCTCGGTCAGGGCTGTCCCAGCAGAACTTTTTGAGGGTGGACGGACACGCCCGCGGGCAATCAGGTGTTGCGGGCAGGCCCCGGGGGCGGGCCGTGCTGAGTCCCCGAGCGCCACCTGGGTTCCTGCCACCACCCTTGGGCCGGGATGAGGTGCCACCTTGTGCGTAGAAGCCCTGCACACAGGCAAGAAGCCCCCCAGGCCCGCGGCGCACCCGACCCTGGAGCCCCCTGGCCGGCTGCAGCCACAGGGAACGGGGGTTCTGAGTTGGCAGGCCCCATTCCCGAAGCATGCACGGGCACTTCCCGAAGGGCTGACACCTGCTGCGCCTCAGCAGCCAGCCAACCTCCCTCCCTCTGGTCGGGCACTGCAAGCCACACAGCCACTTGTGTCCCCTGTGTCCCTCCCTGGAGGCCCCAGCGCGTTTTGGGTTTTGGCGCGGACGGGCCCCTCTCGGCTTCCGTAGTCCATTTGGCCCCGGAGCCTGCCAGACCCCTGGCTCTAGGAGGCTGCCCAGGGGCGCTGCCAACAGCCCCCAGGTGCTGGTTAGCCGCAGTAGCCGGCCACGGGGGAGCACACACACCTGCGCGTGTCCCCAGGCCGCACACACGGACTGCCCCGCGCTTCCCGGCGTTGCAAATAGGTCCACCGGGAAGCCCCGCCGGCCCTAGGGGCTTGTCGGGTGGGGCCGACGCACGGTGGGTGAGTGGGGAGGGCTGCTGCTGGCACACACCCACTCCTGAAGCCCACTGGGGCGGTCCAAGGGCGAGGAGCTCGGAGCTCGGTCAGGGCTGTCCCAGCAGAACTTTTTGAGGGTGGACGGACACGCCCGCGGGCAATCAGGTGTTGCGGGCAGGCCCCGCTGAGTCCCCGAGCGCCACCTGGGTTCCTGCCACCACCCTTGGGCCGGGATGAGGTGCCACCTTGTGCGTAGAAGCCCTGCACACAGGCAAGAAGCCCCCCAGGCCCGCGGCACACCCAACCCTGGAGCCCCCTGGCCGGCTGCAGCCACAGGGAACGGGGGTTCTGAGTTGGCAGGCCCCATTCCCGAAGCATGCACGGGCACTTCCCGAAGGGCTGACACCTGCTGCGCCTCAGCAGCCAGCCAACCTCCCTCCCTCTGGTCGGGCACTGCAAGCCACACAGCCACTTGTGTCCCCTGTGTCCCTCCCTGGAGGCCGCAGCGCATTTTGGGTTTTGGCGCGGACGGGCCCCTCTCGGCTTCCGTAGTCCATTTGCCCCCGGAGCCTGCCAGACCCCTGGCTCTAGGAGGCTGCCCAGGGGCGCTGCCAACAGCCCCCAGGTGCTGGCTAGCCGCCTCGGCCGGCCACGGGGGGAGCACACACACCTGCGGGTGTCTCCGGGCCGCACACACGAACTTCCCCGCGCTTCCCGGTGTTGCAAATAGGACCCCCGGGAAGCCCCGCCCGCCCTAGGGGCTTGTCGGGTGGGGCCGACACAAGGTGGTTGACTGGGGAGGGCTGCTGCTGGCACACACCCACTCCTGAAGCCCACTGGGGCGGTCCAAGGGCGAGGAGCTCGGAGCTCGGTCAGGGCTGTCCCAGCAGAACTTTTTGAGGGTGGACGGACACGCCCGCGGGCAATCAGGTGTTGCGGGCAGGCCCCGGGGGCAGGCCCTGCTGAGTCCCCGAGCGCCTCCTGGGTTCCTGCCACCACCCTTGGGCCGGGATGAGGTGCCACCTTGTGCGTAGAAGCCCTGCACAGAGGCAAGAAGCCCCCCAGGCCCGCGGCGCACCCGACCCTGGAGCCCCCTGGCCGGATGCAGCCACAGGGAACGGGGGTTCTGAGTTGGCAGGCCCCATTCCCGAAGCATCCACGGGCACTTCCCGAAGGGCTGACACCTGCTGCGCCTCAGCAGCCAGCCAACCTCCCTCCCTCTGGTCGGGCACTGCAAGCCACACAGCCACTTGTGTCCCCTGTGTCCCTCCCTGGAGGCCGCAGCGCGTTTTGGGTTTTGGCGCGGACGGGCCCCTCTCGGCTTCCGTAGTCCATTTGCCCCCGGAGCCTGCCAGACCCCTGGCTCTAGGAGGCTGCCCAGGGGCGCTGCCAACAGCCCCCAGGTGCTGGCTAGCCGCCTCGGCCGGCCACGGGGGGAGCACACACACCTGCGGGTGTCTCCGGGCCGCACACACGAACTTCCCCGCGCTTCCCGGTGTTGCAAATAGGACCCCCGGGAAGCCCCGCCCGCCCTAGGGGCTTGTCGGGTGGGGCCGACACAAGGTGGTTGACTGGGGAGGGCTGCTGCTGGCACACACCCACTCCTGAAGCCCACTGGGGCGGTCCAAGGGCGAGGAGCTCGGAGCTCGGTCAGGGCTGTCCCAGCAGAACTTTTTGAGGGTGGACGGACACGCCCGCGGGCAATCAGGTGTTGCGGGCAGGCCCCGGGGGCGGGCCCTGCTGAGTCCCCGAGTGCCACCTGGGTTCCTGCCACCACCCTTGGGCCGGGATGAGGTGCCACCTTGTGCGTAGAAGCCCTGCACACAGGCAAGAAGCCCCCCAGGCCCGCGGCGCACCCGACCCTGGAGCCCCCTGGCCGGCTGCAGCCACAGGGAACGGGGATTCTGAGTTGGCAGGCCCCATTCCCGAAGCATGCACGGGCACTTCCCGAAGGGCTGACACCTGCTGCGCCTCAGCAGCCAGCCAACCTCCCTCCCTCTGGTCGGGCACTGCAAGCCACACAGCCACTTGTGTCCCCTGTGTCCCTCCCTGGAGGCCCCAGCGCGTTTTGGGTTTTGGCGCGGACGGGCCCCTCTCGGCTTCCGTAGTCCATTTGGCCCCGGAGCCTGCCAGACCCCTGGCTCTAGGAGGCTGCCCAGGGGCGCTGCCAACAGCCCCCAGGTGCTGGTTAGCCGCAGTAGCCGGCCACGGGGGAGCACACACACCTGCGCGTGTCCCCAGGCCGCACACACGGACTGCCCCGCGCTTCCCGGCGTTGCAAATAGGTCCACCGGGAAGCCCCGCCGGCCCTAGGGGCTTGTCGGGTGGGGCCGACGCACGGTGGGTGAGTGGGGAGGGCTGCTGCTGGCACACACCCACTCCTGAAGCCCACTGGGGCGGTCCAAGGGCGAGGAGCTCGGAGCTCGGTCAGGGCTGTCCCAGCAGAACTTTTTGAGGGTGGACGGACACGCCCGCGGGCAATCAGGTGTTGCGGGCAGGCCCCGCTGAGTCCCCGAGCGCCACCTGGGTTCCTGCCACCACCCTTGGGCCGGGATGAGGTGCCACCTTGTGCGTAGAAGCCCTGCACACAGGCAAGAAGCCCCCCAGGCCCGCGGCACACCCGACCCTGGAGCCCCCTGGCCGGCTGCAGCCACAGGGAACGGGGGTTCTGAGTTGGCAGGCCCCATTCCCGAAGCATGCACGGGCACTTCCCGAAGGGCTGACACCTGCTGCGCCTCAGCAGCCAGCCAACCTCCCTCCCTCTGGTCGGGCACTGCAAGCCACACAGCCACTTGTGTCCCCTGTGTCCCTCCCTGGAGGCCGCAGCGCGTTTTGGGTTTTGGCGCGGACGGGCCCCTCTCGGCTTCCGTAGTCCATTTGCCCCCGGAGCCTGCCAGACCCCTGGCTCTAGGAGGCTGCCCAGGGGCGCTGCCAACAGCCCCCAGGTGCTGGCTAGCCGCCTCGGCCGGCCACGGGGGGAGCACACACACCTGCGGGTGTCTCCGGGCCGCACACACGAACTTCCCCGCGCTTCCCGGTGTTGCAAATAGGACCCCCGGGAAGCCCCGCCCGCCCTAGGGGCTTGTCGGGTGGGGCCGACACAAGGTGGTTGACTGGGGAGGGCTGCTGCTGGCACACACCCACTCCTGAAGCCCACTGGGGCGGTCCAAGGGCGAGGAGCTCGGAGCTCGGTCAGGGCTGTCCCAGCAGAACTTTTTGAGGGTGGACGGACACGCCCGCGGGCAATCAGGTGTTGCGGGCAGGCCCCGGGGGCAGGCCCTGCTGAGTCCCCGAGCGCCTCCTGGGTTCCTGCCACCACCCTTGGGCCGGGATGAGGTGCCACCTTGTGCGTAGAAGCCCTGCACACAGGCAAGAAGCCCCCCAGGCCCGCGGCGCACCCGACCCTGGAGCCCCCTGGCCGGATGCAGCCATAGGGAACGGGGGTTCTGAGTTGGCAGGCCCCATTCCCGAAGCATGCACGGGCACTTCCCGAAGGGCTGACACCTGCTGCGCCTCAGCAGCCAGCCAACCTCCCTCCCTCTGGTCGGGCACTGCAAGCCACACAGCCACTTGTGTCCCCTGTGTCCCTCCCTGGAGGCCGCAGCGCGTTTTGGGTTTTGGCGCGGACGGGCCCCTCTCGGCTTCCGTAGTCCATTTGCCCCCGGAGCCTGCCAGACCCCTGGCTCTAGGAGGCTGCCCAGGGGCGCTGCCAACAGCCCCCAGGTGCTGGCTAGCCGCCTCGGCCGGCCACGGGGGGAGCACACACACCTGCGGGTGTCTCCGGGCCGCACACACGAACTTCCCCGCGCTTCCCGGTGTTGCAAATAGGACCCCCGGGAAGCCCCGCCCGCCCTAGGGGCTTGTCGGGTGGGGCCGACACAAGGTGGTTGACTGGGGAGGGCTGCTGCTGGCACACACCCACTCCTGAAGCCCACTGGGGCGGTCCAAGGGCGAGGAGCTCGGAGCTCGGTCAGGGCTGTCCCAGCAGAACTTTTTGAGGGTGGACGGACACGCCCGCGGGCAATCAGGTGTTGCGGGCAGGCCCCGGGGGCGGGCCCTGCTGAGTCCCCGAGCGCCACCTGGGTTCCTGCCACCACCCTTGGGCCGGGATGAGGTGCCACCTTGTGCGTAGAAGCCCTGCACACAGGCAAGAAGCCCCCCAGGCCCGCGGCGCACCCGACCCTGGAGCCCCCTGGCCGGCTGCAGCCACAGGGAACGGGGGTTCTGAGTTGGCAGGCCCCATTCCCGAAGCATGCACGGGCACTTCCCGAAGGGCTGACACCTGCTGCGCCTCAGCAGCCAGCCAACCTCCCTCCCTCTGGTCGGGCACTGCAAGCCACACAGCCACTTGTGTCCCCTGTGTCCCTCCCTGGAGGCCCCAGCGCGTTTTGGGTTTTGGCGCGGACGGGCCCCTCTCGGCTTCCGTAGTCCATTTGGCCCCGGAGCCTGCCAGACCCCTGGCTCTAGGAGGCTGCCCAGGGGCGCTGCCAACAGCCCCCAGGTGCTGGTTAGCCGCAGTAGCCGGCCACGGGGGAGCACACACACCTGCGCGTGTCCCCAGGCCGCACACACGGACTGCCCCGCGCTTCCCGGCGTTGCAAATAGGTCCACCGGGAAGCCCCGCCGGCCCTAGGGGCTTGTCGGGTGGGGCCGACGCACGGTGGGTGAGTGGGGAGGGCTGCTGCTGGCACACACCCACTCCTGAAGCCCACTGGGGCGGTCCAAGGGCGAGGAGCTCGGAGCTCGGTCAGGGCTGTCCCAGCAGAACTTTTTGAGGGTGGACGGACACGCCCGCGGGCAATCAGGTGTTGCGGGCAGGCCCCGCTGAGTCCCCGAGCGCCACCTGGGTTCCTGCCACCACCCTTGGGCCGGGATGAGGTGCCACCTTGTGCGTAGAAGCCCTGCACACAGGCAAGAAGCCCCCCAGGCCCGCGGCGCACCCGACCCTGGAGCCCCCTGGCCGGCTGCAGCCACAGGGAACGGGGGTTCTGAGTTGGCAGGCCCCATTCCCGAAGCATGCACGGGCACTTCCCGAAGGGCTGACACCTGCTGCGCCTCAGCAGCCAGCCAACCTCCCTCCCTCTGGTCGGGCACTGCAAGCCACACAGCCACTTGTGTCCCCTGTGTCCCTCCCTGGAGGCCCCAGCGCGTTTTGGGTTTTGGCGCGGACGGGCCCCTCTCGGCTTCCGTAGTCCATTTGGCCCCGGAGCCTGCCAGACCCCTGGCTCTAGGAGGCTGCCCAGGGGCGCTGCCAACAGCCCCCAGGTGCTGGTTAGCCGCAGTAGCCGGCCACGGGGGAGCACACACACCTGCGCGTGTCCCCAGGCCGCACACACGGACTGCCCCGCGCTTCCCGGCGTTGCAAATAGGTCCACCGGGAAGCCCCGCCGGCCCTAGGGGCTTGTCGGGTGGGGCCGACGCACGGTGGGTGAGTGGGGAGGGCTGCTGCTGGCACACACCCACTCCTGAAGCCCACTGGGGCGGTCCAAGGGCGAGGAGCTCGGAGCTCGGTCAGGGCTGTCCCAGCAGAACTTTTTGAGGGTGGACGGACACGCCCGCGGGCAATCAGGTGTTGCGGGCAGGCCCCGGGGGCAGGCCCTGCTGAGTCCCCGAGCGCCACCTGGGTTCCTGCCACCACCCTTGGGCCGGGATGAGGTGCCACCTTGTGCGTAGAAGCCCTGCACACAGGCAAGAAGCCCCCCAGGCCCGCGGCACACCCGACCCTGGAGCCCCCTGGCCGGCTGCAGCCACAGGGAATGGGGGTTCTGAGTTGGCAGGCCCCATTCCCGAAGCATCCACGGGCACTTCCCGAAGGGCTGACACCTGCTGCGCCTCAGCAGCCAGCCAACCTCCCTCCCTCTGGTCGGGCACTGCAAGCCACACAGCCACTTGTGTCCCCTGTGTCCCTCCCTGGAGGCCGCAGCGCGTTTTGGGTTTTGGCGCGGACGGGCCCCTCTCGGCTTCCGTAGTCCATTTGCCCCCGGAGCCTGCCAGACCCCTGGCTCTAGGAGGCTGCCCAGGGGCGCTGCCAACAGCCCCCAGGTGCTGGCTAGCCGCCTCGGCTGGCCTCGGGGGGAGCACACACACCTGCGGGTGTCTCCGGGCCGCACACACGAACTTCCCCGCGCTTCCCGGTGTTGCAAATAGGACCCCCGGGAAGCCCCGCCCGCCCTAGGGGCTTGTCGGGTGGGGCCGACACAAGGTGGTTGACTGGGGAGGGCTGCTGCTGGCACACACCCACTCCTGAAGCCCACTGGGGCGGTCCAAGGGCGAGGAGCTCGGAGCTCGGTCAGGGCTGTCCCAGCAGAACTTTTTGAGGGTGGACGGACACGCCCGCGGGCAATCAGGTGTTGCGGGCAGGCCCCGGGGGCGGGCCCTGCTGAGTCCCCGAGCGCCACCTGGGTTCCTGCCACCACCCTTGGGCCGGGATGAGGTGCCACCTTGTGCGTAGAAGCCCTGCACACAGGCAAGAAGCCCCCCAGGCCCGCGGCACACCCGACCCTGGAGCCCCCTGGCCGGATGCAGCCACAGGGAACGGGGGTTCTGAGTTGGCAGGCCCCATTCCCGAAGCATGCACGGGCACTTCCCGAAGGGCTGACACCTGCTGCGCCTCAGCAGCCAGCCAACCTCCCTCCCTCTGGTCGGGCACTGCAAGCCACACAGCCACTTGTGTCCCCTGTGTCCCTCCCTGGAGGCCGCAGCGCGTTTTGGGTTTTGGCGCGGACGGGCCCCTCTCGGCTTCCGTAGTCCATTTGCCCCCGGAGCCTGCCAGACCCCTGGCTCTAGGAGGCTGCCCAGGGGCGCTGCCAACAGCCCCCAGGTGCTGGCTAGCCGCCTCGGCCGGCCACGGGGGGAGCACACACACCTGCGGGTGTCTCCGGGCCGCACACACGAACTTCCCCGCGCTTCCTGGCGTTGCAAATAGGACCCCCGGGAAGCCCCGCCCGCCCTAGGGGCTTGTCGGGCGGGGCCGACGAAAGGTGGTTGACTGGGGAGGGCTGCTGCTGGCACACACCCACTCCTGAAGCCCACTGGGGCGGTCCAAGGGCGAGGAGCTCGGAGCTCGGTCAGGGCTGTCCCAGCAGAACTTTTTGAGGGTGGACGGACACGCCCGCGGGCAATCAGGTGTTGCGGGCAGGCCCCGGGGGCAGGCCCTGCTGAGTCCCCGAGCGCCTCCTGGGTTCCTGCCACCACCCTTGGGCCGGGATGAGGTGCCACCTTGTGCGTAGAAGCCCTGCACACAGGCAAGAAGCCCCCCAGGCCCGCGGCGCACCCGACCCTGGAGCCCCCTGGCCGGATGCAGCCACAGGGAACGGGGGTTCTGAGTTGGCAGGCCCCATTCCCGAAGCATCCACGGGCACTTCCCGAAGGGCTGACACCTGCTGCGCCTCAGCAGCCAGCCAACCTCCCTCCCTCTGGTCGGGCACTGCAAGCCACACAGCCACTTGTGTCCCCTGTGTCCCTCCCTGGAGGCCGCAGCGCGTTTTGGGTTTTGGCGCGGACGGGCCCCTCTCGGCTTCCGTAGTCCATTTGCCCCCGGAGCCTGCCAGACCCCTGGCTCTAGGAGGCTGCCCAGGGGCGCTGCCAACAGCCCCCAGGTGCTGGCTAGCCGCCTCGGCTGGCCACGCGGGGAGCACACACACCTGCGGGTGTCTCCGGGCCGCACACAAGAACTTCACCGCGCTTCCCGGTGTTGCAAATAGGACCCCCGGGAAGCCCCGCCCGCCCTAGGGGCTTGTCGGGCGGGGCCGACGAAAGGTGGTTGACTGGGGAGGGCTGCTGCTGGCACACACCCACTCCTGAAGCCCACTGGGGCGGTCCAAGGGCGAGGAGCTCGGAGCTCGGTCAGGGCTGTCCCAGCAGAACTTTTTGAGGGTGGACGGACACGCCCGCGGGCAATCAGGTGTTGCGGGCAGGCCCCGGGGGCGGGCCCTGCTGAGTCCCCGAGCGCCACCTGGGTTCCTGCCACCACCCTTGGGCCGGGATGAGGTGCCACCTTGTGCGTAGAAGCCCTGCACACAGGCAAGAAGCCCCCCAGGCCCGCGGCGCACCCGACCCTGGAGCCCCCTGGCCGGCTGCAGCCACAGGGAACGGGGGTTCTGAGTTGGCAGGCCCCATTCCCGAAGCATGCACGGGCACTTCCCGAAGGGCTGACACCTGCTGCGCCTCAGCAGCCAGCCAACCTCCCTCCCTCTGGTCGGGCACTGCAAGCCACACAGCCACTTGTGTCCCCTGTGTCCCTCCCTGGAGGCCCCAGCGCGTTTTGGGTTTTGGCGCGGACGGGCCCCTCTCGGCTTCCGTAGTCCATTTGGCCCCGGAGCCTGCCAGACCCCTGGCTCTAGGAGGCTGCCCAGGGGCGCTGCCAACAGCCCCCAGGTGCTGGTTAGCCGCAGTAGCCGGCCACGGGGGAGCACACACACCTGCGCGTGTCCCCAGGCCGCACACACGGACTGCCCCGCGCTTCCCGGCGTTGCAAATAGGTCCACCGGGAAGCCCCGCCGGCCCTAGGGGCTTGTCGGGTGGGGCCGACGCACGGTGGGTGAGTGGGGAGGGCTGCTGCTGGCACACACCCACTCCTGAAGCCCACTGGGGCGGTCCAAGGGCGAGGAGCTCGGAGCTCGGTCAGGGCTGTCCCAGCAGAACTTTTTGAGGGTGGACGGACACGCCCGCGGGCAATCAGGTGTTGCGGGCAGGCCCCGCTGAGTCCCCGAGCGCCACCTGGGTTCCTGCCACCACCCTTGGGCCGGGATGAGGTGCCACCTTGTGCGTAGAAGCCCTGCACACAGGCAAGAAGCCCCCCAGGCCCAGGGCGCACCCGACCCTGGAGCCCCCTGGCCGGCTGCAGCCACAGGGAACGGGGGTTCTGAGTTGGCAGGCCCCATTCCCGAAGCATGCACGGGCACTTCCCGAAGGGCTGACACCTGCTGCGCCTCAGCAGCCAGCCAACCTCCCTCCCTCTGGTCGGGCACTGCAAGCCACACAGCCACTTGTGTCCCCTGTGTCCCTCCCTGGAGGCCCCAGCGCGTTTTGGGTTTTGGCGCGGACGGGCCCCTCTCGGCTTCCGTAGTCCATTTGGCCCCGGAGCCTGCCAGACCCCTGGCTCTAGGAGGCTGCCCAGGGGCGCTGCCAACAGCCCCCAGGTGCTGGTTAGCCGCAGTAGCCGGCCACGGGGGAGCACACACACCTGCGCGTGTCCCCAGGCCGCACACACGGACTGCCCCGCGCTTCCCGGCGTTGCAAATAGGTCCACCGGGAAGCCCCGCCGGCCCTAGGGGCTTGTCGGGTGGGGCCGACGCACGGTGGGTGAGTGGGGAGGGCTGCTGCTGGCACACACCCACTCCTGAAGCCCACTGGGGCGGTCCAAGGGCGAGGAGCTCGGAGCTCGGTCAGGGCTGTCCCAGCAGAACTTTTTGAGGGTGGACGGACACGCCCGCGGGCAATCAGGTGTTGCGGGCAGGCCCCGGGGGCAGGCCCTGCTGAGTCCCCGAGCGCCACCTGGGTTCCTGCCACCACCCTTGGGCCGGGATGAGGTGCCACCTTGTGCGTAGAAGCCCTGCACACAGGCAAGAAGCCCCCCAGGCCCGCGGCACACCCGACCCTGGAGCCCCCTGGCCGGCTGCAGCCACAGGGAATGGGGGTTCTGAGTTGGCAGGCCCCATTCCCGAAGCATCCACGGGCACTTCCCGAAGGGCTGACACCTGCTGCGCCTCAGCAGCCAGCCAACCTCCCTCCCTCTGGTCGGGCACTGCAAGCCACACAGCCACTTGTGTCCCCTGTGTCCCTCCCTGGAGGCCGCAGCGCGTTTTGGGTTTTGGCGCGGACGGGCCCCTCTCGGCTTCCGTAGTCCATTTGCCCCCGGAGCCTGCCAGACCCCTGGCTCTAGGAGGCTGCCCAGGGGCGCTGCCAACAGCCCCCAGGTGCTGGCTAGCCGCCTCGGCTGGCCTCGGGGGGAGCACACACACCTGCGGGTGTCTCCGGGCCGCACACACGAACTTCCCCGCGCTTCCCGGTGTTGCAAATAGGACCCCCGGGAAGCCCCGCCCGCCCTAGGGGCTTGTCGGGTGGGGCCGACACAAGGTGGTTGACTGGGGAGGGCTGCTGCTGGCACACACCCACTCCTGAAGCCCACTGGGGCGGTCCAAGGGCGAGGAGCTCGGAGCTCGGTCAGGGCTGTCCCAGCAGAACTTTTTGAGGGTGGACGGACACGCCCGCGGGCAATCAGGTGTTGCGGGCAGGCCCCGGGGGCGGGCCCTGCTGAGTCCCCGAGCGCCACCTGGGTTCCTGCCACCACCCTTGGGCCGGGATGAGGTGCCACCTTGTGCGTAGAAGCCCTGCACACAGGCAAGAAGCCCCCCAGGCCCGCGGCACACCCGACCCTGGAGCCCCCTGGCCGGATGCAGCCACAGGGAACGGGGGTTCTGAGTTGGCAGGCCCCATTCCCGAAGCATGCACGGGCACTTCCCGAAGGGCTGACACCTGCTGCGCCTCAGCAGCCAGCCAACCTCCCTCCCTCTGGTCGGGCACTGCAAGCCACACAGCCACTTGTGTCCCCTGTGTCCCTCCCTGGAGGCCGCAGCGCGTTTTGGGTTTTGGCGCGGACGGGCCCCTCTCGGCTTCCGTAGTCCATTTGCCCCCGGAGCCTGCCAGACCCCTGGCTCTAGGAGGCTGCCCAGGGGCGCTGCCAACAGCCCCCAGGTGCTGGCTAGCCGCCTCGGCCGGCCACGGGGGGAGCACACACACCTGCGGGTGTCTCCGGGCCGCACACACGAACTTCCCCGCGCTTCCTGGCGTTGCAAATAGGACCCCCGGGAAGCCCCGCCCGCCCTAGGGGCTTGTCGGGCGGGGCCGACGAAAGGTGGTTGACTGGGGAGGGCTGCTGCTGGCACACACCCACTCCTGAAGCCCACTGGGGCGGTCCAAGGGCGAGGAGCTCGGAGCTCGGTCAGGGCTGTCCCAGCAGAACTTTTTGAGGGTGGACGGACACGCCCGCGGGCAATCAGGTGTTGCGGGCAGGCCCCGGGGGCAGGCCCTGCTGAGTCCCCGAGCGCCTCCTGGGTTCCTGCCACCACCCTTGGGCCGGGATGAGGTGCCACCTTGTGCGTAGAAGCCCTGCACACAGGCAAGAAGCCCCCCAGGCCCGCGGCGCACCCGACCCTGGAGCCCCCTGGCCGGATGCAGCCACAGGGAACGGGGGTTCTGAGTTGGCAGGCCCCATTCCCGAAGCATCCACGGGCACTTCCCGAAGGGCTGACACCTGCTGCGCCTCAGCAGCCAGCCAACCTCCCTCCCTCTGGTCGGGCACTGCAAGCCACACAGCCACTTGTGTCCCCTGTGTCCCTCCCTGGAGGCCGCAGCGCGTTTTGGGTTTTGGCGCGGACGGGCCCCTCTCGGCTTCCGTAGTCCATTTGCCCCCGGAGCCTGCCAGACCCCTGGCTCTAGGAGGCTGCCCAGGGGCGCTGCCAACAGCCCCCAGGTGCTGGCTAGCCGCCTCGGCTGGCCACGCGGGGAGCACACACACCTGCGGGTGTCTCCGGGCCGCACACAAGAACTTCACCGCGCTTCCCGGTGTTGCAAATAGGACCCCCGGGAAGCCCCGCCCGCCCTAGGGGCTTGTCGGGTGGGGCCGACACAAGGTGGTTGACTGGGGAGGGCTGCTGCTGGCACACACCCACTCCTGAAGCCCACTGGGGCGGTCCAAGGGCGAGGAGCTCGGAGCTCGGTCAGGGCTGTCCCAGCAGAACTTTTTGAGGGTGGACGGACACGCCCGCGGGCAATCAGGTGTTGCGGGCAGGCCCCGGGGGCGGGCCCTGCTGAGTCCCCGAGCGCCACCTGGGTTCCTGCCACCACCCTTGGGCCGGGATGAGGTGCCACCTTGTGCGTAGAAGCCCTGCACATAGGCAAGAAGCCCCCCAGGCCCGCGGCGCACCCGACCCTGGAGCCCCCTGGCCGGCTGCAGCCACAGGGAACGGGGGTTCTGAGTTGGCAGGCCCCATTCCCGAAGCATGCACGGGCACTTCCCGAAGGGCTGACACCTGCTGCACCTCAGCAGCCAGCCAACCTCCCTCCCTCTGGTCGGGCACTGCAAGCCACACAGCCACTTGTGTCCCCTGTGTCCCTCCCTGGAGGCCCCAGCGCGTTTTGGGTTTTGGCGCGGACGGGCCCCTCTCGGCTTCCGTAGTCCATTTGGCCCCGGAGCCTGCCAGACCCCTGGCTCTAGGAGGCTGCCCAGGGGCGCTGCCAACAGCCCCCAGGTGCTGGTTAGCCGCAGTAGCCGGCCACGGGGGAGCACACACACCTGCGCGTGTCCCCAGGCCGCACACACGGACTGCCCCGCGCTTCCCGGCGTTGCAAATAGGTCCACCGGGAAGCCCCGCCGGCCCTAGGGGCTTGTCGGGTGGGGCCGACGCACGGTGGGTGAGTGGGGAGGGCTGCTGCTGGCACACACCCACTCCTGAAGCCCACTGGGGCGGTCCAAGGGCGAGGAGCTCGGAGCTCGGTCAGGGCTGTCCCAGCAGAACTTTTTGAGGGTGGACGGACACGCCCGCGGGCAATCAGGTGTTGCGGGCAGGCCCCGCTGAGTCCCCGAGCGCCACCTGGGTTCCTGCCACCACCCTTGGGCCGGGATGAGGTGCCACCTTGTGCGTAGAAGCCCTGCACACAGGCAAGAAGCCCCCCAGGCCCGCGGCACACCCGACCCTGGAGCCCCCTGGCCGGCTGCAGCCACAGGGAACGGGGGTTCTGAGTTGGCAGGCCCCATTCCCGAAGCATGCACGGGCACTTCCCGAAGGGCTGACACCTGCTGCGCCTCAGCAGCCAGCCAACCTCCCTCCCTCTGGTCGGGCACTGCAAGCCACACAGCCACTTGTGTCCCCTGTGTCCCTCCCTGGAGGCCGCAGCGCGTTTTGGGTTTTGGCGCGGACGGGCCCCTCTCGGCTTCCGTAGTCCATTTGCCCCCGGAGCCTGCCAGACCCCTGGCTCTAGGAGGCTGCCCAGGGGCGCTGCCAACAGCCCCCAGGTGCTGGCTAGCCGCCTCGGCCGGCCACGGGGGGAGCACACACACCTGCGGGTGTCTCCGGGCCGCACACACGAACTTCCCCGCGCTTCCCGGCGTTGCAAATAGGACCCCCGGGAAGCCCCGCCCGCCCTAGGGGCTTGTCGGGTGGGGCCGACACAAGGTGGTTGACTGGGGAGGGCTGCTGCTGGCACACACCCACTCCTGAAGCCCACTGGGGCGGTCCAAGGGCGAGGAGCTCGGAGCTCGGTCAGGGCTGTCCCAGCAGAACTTTTTGAGGGTGGACGGACACGCCCGCGGGCAATCAGGTGTTGCGGGCAGGCCCCGGGGGCGGGCCCTGCTGAGTCCCCGAGCGCCTCCTGGGTTCCTGCCACCACCCTTGGGCCGGGATGAGGTGCCACCTTGTGCGTAGAAGCCCTGCACACAGGCAAGAAGCCCCCCAGGCCCGCGGCGCACCCGACCCTGGAGCCCCCTGGCCGGATGCAGCCATAGGGAACGGGGGTTCTGAGTTGGCAGGCCCCATTCCCGAAGCATGCACGGGCACTTCCCGAAGGGCTGACACCTGCTGCGCCTCAGCAGCCAGCCAACCTCCCTCCCTCTGGTCGGGCACTGCAAGCCACACAGCCACTTGTGTCCCCTGTGTCCCTCCCTGGAGGCCGCAGCGCGTTTTGGGTTTTGGCGCGGACGGGCCCCTCTCGGCTTCCGTAGTCCATTTGCCCCCGGAGCCTGCCAGACCCCTGGCTCTAGGAGGCTGCCCAGGGGCGCTGCCAACAGCCCCCAGGTGCTGGCTAGCCGCCTCGGCCGGCCACGGGGGGAGCACACACACCTGCGGGTGTCTCCGGGCCGCACACACGAACTTCCCCGCGCTTCCCGGTGTTGCAAATAGGACCCCCGGGAAGCCCCGCCCGCCCTAGGGGCTTGTCGGGTGGGGCCGACACAAGGTGGTTGACTGGGGAGGGCTGCTGCTGGCACACACCCACTCCTGAAGCCCACTGGGGCGGTCCAAGGGCGAGGAGCTCGGAGCTCGGTCAGGGCTGTCCCAGCAGAACTTTTTGAGGGTGGACGGACACGCCCGCGGGCAATCAGGTGTTGCGGGCAGGCCCCGGGGGCGGGCCCTGCTGAGTCCCCGAGCGCCACCTGGGTTCCTGCCACCACCCTTGGGCCGGGATGAGGTGCCACCTTGTGCGTAGAAGCCCTGCACACAGGCAAGAAGCCCCCCAGGCCCGCGGCGCACCCGACCCTGGAGCCCCCTGGCCGGCTGCAGCCACAGGGAACGGGGGTTCTGAGTTGGCAGGCCCCATTCCCGAAGCATGCACGGGCACTTCCCGAAGGGCTGACACCTGCTGCGCCTCAGCAGCCAGCCAACCTCCCTCCCTCTGGTCGGGCACTGCAAGCCACACAGCCACTTGTGTCCCCTGTGTCCCTCCCTGGAGGCCCCAGCGCGTTTTGGGTTTTGGCGCGGACGGGCCCCTCTCGGCTTCCGTAGTCCATTTGGCCCCGGAGCCTGCCAGACCCCTGGCTCTAGGAGGCTGCCCAGGGGCGCTGCCAACAGCCCCCAGGTGCTGGTTAGCCGCAGTAGCCGGCCACGGGGGAGCACACACACCTGCGCGTGTCCCCAGGCCGCACACACGGACTGCCCCGCGCTTCCCGGCGTTGCAAATAGGTCCACCGGGAAGCCCCGCCGGCCCTAGGGGCTTGTCGGGTGGGGCCGACGCACGGTGGGTGAGTGGGGAGGGCTGCTGCTGGCACACACCCACTCCTGAAGCCCACTGGGGCGGTCCAAGGGCGAGGAGCTCGGAGCTCGGTCAGGGCTGTCCCAGCAGAACTTTTTGAGGGTGGACGGACACGCCCGCGGGCAATCAGGTGTTGCGGGCAGGCCCCGCTGAGTCCCCGAGCGCCACCTGGGTTCCTGCCACCACCCTTGGGCCGGGATGAGGTGCCACCTTGTGCGTAGAAGCCCTGCACACAGGCAAGAAGCCCCCCAGGCCCGCGGCGCACCCGACCCTGGAGCCCCCTGGCCGGCTGCAGCCACAGGGAACGGGGGTTCTGAGTTGGCAGGCCCCATTCCCGAAGCATGCACGGGCACTTCCCGAAGGGCTGACACCTGCTGCGCCTCAGCAGCCAGCCAACCTCCCTCCCTCTGGTCGGGCACTGCAAGCCACACAGCCACTTGTGTCCCCTGTGTCCCTCCCTGGAGGCCCCAGCGCGTTTTGGGTTTTGGCGCGGACGGGCCCCTCTCGGCTTCCGTAGTCCATTTGGCCCCGGAGCCTGCCAGACCCCTGGCTCTAGGAGGCTGCCCAGGGGCGCTGCCAACAGCCCCCAGGTGCTGGTTAGCCGCAGTAGCCGGCCACGGGGGAGCACACACACCTGCGCGTGTCCCCAGGCCGCACACACGGACTGCCCCGCGCTTCCCGGCGTTGCAAATAGGTCCACCGGGAAGCCCCGCCGGCCCTAGGGGCTTGTCGGGTGGGGCCGACGCACGGTGGGTGAGTGGGGAGGGCTGCTGCTGGCACACACCCACTCCTGAAGCCCACTGGGGCGGTCCAAGGGCGAGGAGCTCGGAGCTCGGTCAGGGCTGTCCCAGCAGAACTTTTTGAGGGTGGACGGACACGCCCGCGGGCAATCAGGTGTTGCGGGCAGGCCCCGGGGGCAGGCCCTGCTGAGTCCCCGAGCGCCACCTGGGTTCCTGCCACCACCCTTGGGCCGGGATGAGGTGCCACCTTGTGCGTAGAAGCCCTGCACACAGGCAAGAAGCCCCCCAGGCCCGCGGCACACCCGACCCTGGAGCCCCCTGGCCGGCTGCAGCCACAGGGAATGGGGGTTCTGAGTTGGCAGGCCCCATTCCCGAAGCATCCACGGGCACTTCCCGAAGGGCTGACACCTGCTGCGCCTCAGCAGCCAGCCAACCTCCCTCCCTCTGGTCGGGCACTGCAAGCCACACAGCCACTTGTGTCCCCTGTGTCCCTCCCTGGAGGCCGCAGCGCGTTTTGGGTTTTGGCGCGGACGGGCCCCTCTCGGCTTCCGTAGTCCATTTGCCCCCGGAGCCTGCCAGACCCCTGGCTCTAGGAGGCTGCCCAGGGGCGCTGCCAACAGCCCCCAGGTGCTGGCTAGCCGCCTCGGCTGGCCTGGGGGGGAGCACACACACCTGCGGGTGTCTCCGGGCCGCACACACGAACTTCCCCGCGCTTCCCGGTGTTGCAAATAGGACCCCCGGGAAGCCCCGCCCGCCCTAGGGGCTTGTCGGGTGGGGCCGACACAAGGTGGTTGACTGGGGAGGGCTGCTGCTGGCACACACCCACTCCTGAAGCCCACTGGGGCGGTCCAAGGGCGAGGAGCTCGGAGCTCGGTCAGGGCTGTCCCAGCAGAACTTTTTGAGGGTGGACGGACACGCCCGCGGGCAATCAGGTGTTGCGGGCAGGCCCCGGGGGCGGGCCCTGCTGAGTCCCCGAGCGCCACCTGGGTTCCTGCCACCACCCTTGGGCCGGGATGAGGTGCCACCTTGTGCGTAGAAGCCCTGCACACAGGCAAGAAGCCCCCCAGGCCCGCGGCACACCCGACCCTGGAGCCCCCTGGCCGGATGCAGCCACAGGGAACGGGGGTTCTGAGTTGGCAGGCCCCATTCCCGAAGCATGCACGGGCACTTCCCGAAGGGCTGACACCTGCTGCGCCTCAGCAGCCAGCCAACCTCCCTCCCTCTGGTCGGGCACTGCAAGCCACACAGCCACTTGTGTCCCCTGTGTCCCTCCCTGGAGGCCGCAGCGCGTTTTGGGTTTTGGCGCGGACGGGCCCCTCTCGGCTTCCGTAGTCCATTTGCCCCCGGAGCCTGCCAGACCCCTGGCTCTAGGAGGCTGCCCAGGGGCGCTGCCAACAGCCCCCAGGTGCTGGCTAGCCGCCTCGGCCGGCCACGGGGGGAGCACACACACCTGCGGGTGTCTCCGGGCCGCACACACGAACTTCCCCGCGCTTCCTGGCGTTGCAAATAGGACCCCCGGGAAGCCCCGCCCGCCCTAGGGGCTTGTCGGGCGGGGCCGACGAAAGGTGGTTGACTGGGGAGGGCTGCTGCTGGCACACACCCACTCCTGAAGCCCACTGGGGCGGTCCAAGGGCGAGGAGCTCGGAGCTCGGTCAGGGCTGTCCCAGCAGAACTTTTTGAGGGTGGACGGACACGCCCGCGGGCAATCAGGTGTTGCGGGCAGGCCCCGGGGGCAGGCCCTGCTGAGTCCCCGAGCGCCTCCTGGGTTCCTGCCACCACCCTTGGGCCGGGATGAGGTGCCACCTTGTGCGTAGAAGCCCTGCACACAGGCAAGAAGCCCCCCAGGCCCGCGGCGCACCCGACCCTGGAGCCCCCTGGCCGGATGCAGCCACAGGGAACGGGGGTTCTGAGTTGGCAGGCCCCATTCCCGAAGCATCCACGGGCACTTCCCGAAGGGCTGACACCTGCTGCGCCTCAGCAGCCAGCCAACCTCCCTCCCTCTGGTCGGGCACTGCAAGCCACACAGCCACTTGTGTCCCCTGTGTCCCTCCCTGGAGGCCGCAGCGCGTTTTGGGTTTTGGCGCGGACGGGCCCCTCTCGGCTTCCGTAGTCCATTTGCCCCCGGAGCCTGCCAGACCCCTGGCTCTAGGAGGCTGCCCAGGGGCGCTGCCAACAGCCCCCAGGTGCTGGCTAGCCGCCTCGGCTGGCCACGGGGGGAGCACACACACCTGCGGGTGTCTCCGGGCCGCACACAAGAACTTCACCGCGCTTCCCGGTGTTGCAAATAGGACCCCCGGGAAGCCCCGCCCGCCCTAGGGGCTTGTCGGGTGGGGCCGACACAAGGTGGTTGACTGGGGAGGGCTGCTGCTGGCACACACCCACTCCTGAAGCCCACTGGGGCGGTCCAAGGGCGAGGAGCTCGGAGCTCGGTCAGGGCTGTCCCAGCAGAACTTTTTGAGGGTGGACGGACACGCCCGCGGGCAATCAGGTGTTGCGGGCAGGCCCCGGGGGCGGGCCCTGCTGAGTCCCCGAGCGCCACCTGGGTTCCTGCCACCACCCTTGGGCCGGGATGAGGTGCCACCTTGTGCGTAGAAGCCCTGCACATAGGCAAGAAGCCCCCCAGGCCCGCGGCGCACCCGACCCTGGAGCCCCCTGGCCGGCTGCAGCCACAGGGAACGGGGGTTCTGAGTTGGCAGGCCCCATTCCCGAAGCATGCACGGGCACTTCCCGAAGGGCTGACACCTGCTGCACCTCAGCAGCCAGCCAACCTCCCTCCCTCTGGTCGGGCACTGCAAGCCACACAGCCACTTGTGTCCCCTGTGTCCCTCCCTGGAGGCCCCAGCGCGTTTTGGGTTTTGGCGCGGACGGGCCCCTCTCGGCTTCCGTAGTCCATTTGGCCCCGGAGCCTGCCAGACCCCTGGCTCTAGGAGGCTGCCCAGGGGCGCTGCCAACAGCCCCCAGGTGCTGGTTAGCCGCAGTAGCCGGCCACGGGGGAGCACACACACCTGCGCGTGTCCCCAGGCCGCACACACGGACTGCCCCGCGCTTCCCGGCGTTGCAAATAGGTCCACCGGGAAGCCCCGCCGGCCCTAGGGGCTTGTCGGGTGGGGCCGACGCACGGTGGGTGAGTGGGGAGGGCTGCTGCTGGCACACACCCACTCCTGAAGCCCACTGGGGCGGTCCAAGGGCGAGGAGCTCGGAGCTCGGTCAGGGCTGTCCCAGCAGAACTTTTTGAGGGTGGACGGACACGCCCGCGGGCAATCAGGTGTTGCGGGCAGGCCCCGCTGAGTCCCCGAGCGCCACCTGGGTTCCTGCCACCACCCTTGGGCCGGGATGAGGTGCCACCTTGTGCGTAGAAGCCCTGCACACAGGCAAGAAGCCCCCCAGGCCCGCGGCACACCCGACCCTGGAGCCCCCTGGCCGGCTGCAGCCACAGGGAACGGGGGTTCTGAGTTGGCAGGCCCCATTCCCGAAGCATGCACGGGCACTTCCCGAAGGGCTGACACCTGCTGCGCCTCAGCAGCCAGCCAACCTCCCTCCCTCTGGTCGGGCACTGCAAGCCACACAGCCACTTGTGTCCCCTGTGTCCCTCCCTGGAGGCCGCAGCGCGTTTTGGGTTTTGGCGCGGACGGGCCCCTCTCGGCTTCCGTAGTCCATTTGCCCCCGGAGCCTGCCAGACCCCTGGCTCTAGGAGGCTGCCCAGGGGCGCTGCCAACAGCCCCCAGGTGCTGGCTAGCCGCCTCGGCCGGCCACGGGGGGAGCACACACACCTGCGGGTGTCTCCGGGCCGCACACACGAACTTCCCCGCGCTTCCCGGTGTTGCAAATAGGACCCCCGGGAAGCCCCGCCCGCCCTAGGGGCTTGTCGGGTGGGGCCGACACAAGGTGGTTGACTGGGGAGGGCTGCTGCTGGCACACACCCACTCCTGAAGCCCACTGGGGCGGTCCAAGGGCGAGGAGCTCGGAGCTCGGTCAGGGCTGTCCCAGCAGAACTTTTTGAGGGTGGACGGACACGCCCGCGGGCAATCAGGTGTTGCGGGCAGGCCCCGGGGGCGGGCCCTGCTGAGTCCCCGAGCGCCACCTGGGTTCCTGCCACCACCCTTGGGCCGGGATGAGGTGCCACCTTGTGCGTAGAAGCCCTGCACACAGGCAAGAAGCCCCCCAGGCCCGCGGCGCACCCGACCCTGGAGCCCCCTGGCCGGCTGCAGCCACAGGGAACGGGGGTTCTGAGTTGGCAGGCCCCATTCCCGAAGCATGCACGGGCACTTCCCGAAGGGCTGACACCTGCTGCGCCTCAGCAGCCAGCCAACCTCCCTCCCTCTGGTCGGGCACTGCAAGCCACACAGCCACTTGTGTCCCCTGTGTCCCTCCCTGGAGGCCGCAGCGCGTTTTGGGTTTTGGCGCGGACGGGCCCCTCTCGGCTTCCGTAGTCCATTTGCCCCCGGAGCCTGCCAGACCCCTGGCTCTAGGAGGCTGCCCAGGGGCGCTGCCAACAGCCCCCAGGTGCTGGCTAGCCGCCTCGGCCGGCCACGGGGGGAGCACACACACCTGCGGGTGTCTCCGGGCCGCACACACGAACTTCCCCGCGCTTCCCGGTGTTGCAAATAGGACCCCCGGGAAGCCCCGCCCGCCCTAGGGGCTTGTCGGGTGGGGCCGACACAAGGTGGTTGACTGGGGAGGGCTGCTGCTGGCACACACCCACTCCTGAAGCCCACTGGGGCGGTCCAAGGGCGAGGAGCTCGGAGCTCGGTCAGGGCTGTCCCAGCAGAACTTTTTGAGGGTGGACGGACACGCCCGCGGGCAATCAGGTGTTGCGGGCAGGCCCCGGGGGCGGGCCCTGCTGAGTCCCCGAGCGCCACCTGGGTTCCTGCCACCACCCTTGGGCCGGGATGAGGTGCCACCTTGTGCGTAGAAGCCCTGCACACAGGCAAGAAGCCCCCCAGGCCCGCGGCGCACCCGACCCTGGAGCCCCCTGGCCGGCTGCAGCCACAGGGAACGGGGGTTCTGAGTTGGCAGGCCCCATTCCCGAAGCATGCACGGGCACTTCCCGAAGGGCTGACACCTGCTGCGCCTCAGCAGCCAGCCAACCTCCCTCCCTCTGGTCGGGCACTGCAAGCCACACAGCCACTTGTGTCCCCTGTGTCCCTCCCTGGAGGCCGCAGCGCGTTTTGGGTTTTGGCGCGGACGGGCCCCTCTCGGCTTCCGTAGTCCATTTGCCCCCGGAGCCTGCCAGACCCCTGGCTCTAGGAGGCTGCCCAGGGGCGCTGCCAACAGCCCCCAGGTGCTGGCTAGCCGCCTCGGCCGGCCACGGGGGGAGCACACACACCTGCGGGTGTCTCCGGGCCGCACACACGAACTTCCCCGCGCTTCCCGGTGTTGCAAATAGGACCCCCGGGAAGCCCCGCCCGCCCTAGGGGCTTGTCGGGTGGGGCCGACACAAGGTGGTTGACTGGGGAGGGCTGCTGCTGGCACACACCCACTCCTGAAGCCCACTGGGGCGGTCCAAGGGCGAGGAGCTCGGAGCTCGGTCAGGGCTGTCCCAGCAGAACTTTTTGAGGGTGGACGGACACGCCCGCGGGCAATCAGGTGTTGCGGGCAGGCCCCGGGGGCGGGCCCTGCTGAGTCCCCGAGCGCCACCTGGGTTCCTGCCACCACCCTTGGGCCGGGATGAGGTGCCACCTTGTGCGTAGAAGCCCTGCACACAGGCAAGAAGCCCCCCAGGCCCGCGGCGCACCCGACCCTGGAGCCCCCTGGCCGGCTGCAGCCACAGGGAACGGGGGTTCTGAGTTGGCAGGCCCTATTCCCGAAGCATGCACGGGCACTTCCCGAAGGGCTGACACCTGCTGCGCCTCAGCAGCCAGCCAACCTCCCTCCCTCTGGTCGGGCACTGCAAGCCACACAGCCACTTGTGTCCCCTGTGTCCCTCCCTGGAGGCCCCAGCGCGTTTTGGGTTTTGGCGCGGACGGGCCCCTCTCGGCTTCCGTAGTCCATTTGGCGCCGGAGCCTGCCAGACCCCTGGCTCTAGGAGGCTGCCCAGGGGCGCTGCCAACAGCCCCCAGGTGCTGGCTAGCCGCCTCGGCCGGCCACGGGGGAGCACACACACCTGCGCGTGTCGCCAGGCCGCACACACGGACTGCCCCGCGCTTCCCGGCGTTGCAAATAGGTCCACCGGGAAGCCCCGCCGGCCCTAGGGGCTTGTCGGGTAGGGCCGACGCACGGTGGGTGAGTGGGGAGGGCTGCTGCTGGCACACACCCACTCCTGAAGCCCACTGGGGCGGTCCAAGGGCGAGGAGCTCGGAGCTTGGTCAGGGCTGTCCCAGCAGAACTTTTTGAGGGTGGACGGACACGCCCGCGGGCAATCAGGTGTTGCGGGCAGGCCCCGGGGGCGGGCCCTGCTGAGTCCCCGAGCGCCACCTGGGTTCCTGCCACCACCCTTGGGCCGGGATGAGGTGCCACCTTGTGCGTAGAAGCCCTGCACACAGGCAAGAAGCCCCCCAGGCCCGCGGCGCACCCGACCCTGGAGCCCCCTGGCCGGCTGCAGCCACAGGGAACGGGGGTTCTGAGTTGGCAGGCCCCATTCCCGAAGCATGCACGGGCACTTCCCGAAGGGCTGACACCTGCTGCGCCTCAGCAGCCAGCCAACCTCCCTCCCTCTGGTCGGGCACTGCAAGCCACACAGCCACTTGTGTCCCCTGTGTCCCTCCCTGGAGGCCGCAGCGCGTTTTGGGTTTTGGCGCGGACGGGCCCCTCTCGGCTTCCGTAGTCCATTTGCCCCCGGAGCCTGCCAGACCCCTGGCCCCAGGGGCGGGCCCTGCTGAGTCCCCGAGCGCCTCCTGGGTTCCTGCCACCACCCTTGGGCCGGGATGAGGTGCCACCTTGTGCGTAGAAGCCCTGCACACAGGCAAGAAGCCCCCCAGGCCCGCGGCGCACCCGACCCTGGAGCCCCCTGGCCGGCTGCAGCCACAGGGAACGGGGGTTCTGAGTTGGCAGGCCCCATTCCCGAAGCATGCACGGGCACTTCCCGAAGGGCTGACACCTGCTGCGCCTCAGCAGCCAGCCAACCTCCCTCCCTCTGGTCGGGCACTGCAAGCCACACAGCCACTTGTGTCCCCTGTGTCCCTCCCTGGAGGCCGCAGCGCGTTTTGGGTTTTGGCGCGGACGGGCCCCTCTCGGCTTCCGTAGTCCATTTGCCCCCGGAGCCTGCCAGACCCCTGGCTCTAGGAGGCTGCCCAGGGGCGCTGCCAACAGCCCCCAGGTGCTGGCTAGCCGCCTCGGCCGGCCACGGGGGGAGCACACACACCTGCGGGTGTCTCCGGGCCGCACACACGAACTTCCCCGCGCTTCCCGGTGTTGCAAATAGGACCCCCGGGAAGCCCCGCCCGCCCTAGGGGCTTGTCGGGTGGGGCCGACACAAGGTGGTTGACTGGGGAGGGCTGCTGCTGGCACACACCCACTCCTGAAGCCCACTGGGGCGGTCCAAGGGCGAGGAGCTCGGAGCTCGGTCAGGGCTGTCCCAGCAGAACT
Organism: Lepus europaeus; assembly: GCF_033115175.1. NCBI lineage: Eukaryota > Metazoa > Chordata > Mammalia > Lagomorpha > Leporidae > Lepus > Lepus europaeus. The sequence goes on from NW_026909138.1 coordinate 55,288, forward strand.
TTTTGAGGGTGGACGGACACGCCCGCGGGCAATCAGGTGTTGCGGGCAGGCCCCGGGGGCGGGCCCTGCTGAGTCCCCGAGCGCCACCTGGGTTCCTGCCACCACCCTTGGGCCGGGATGAGGTGCCACCTTGTGCGTAGAAGCCCTGCACACAGGCAAGAAGCCCCCCAGGCCCGCGGCGCACCCGACCCTGGAGCCCCCTGGCCGGCTGCAGCCACAGGGAACGGGGGTTCTGAGTTGGCAGGCCCCATTCCCGAAGCATGCACGGGCACTTCCCGAAGGGCTGACACCTGCTGCGCCTCAGCAGCCAGCCAACCTCCCTCCCTCTGGTCGGGCACTGCAAGCCACACAGCCACTTGTGTCCCCTGTGTCCCTCCCTGGAGGCCCCAGCGCGTTTTGGGTTTTGGCGCGGACGGGCCCCTCTCGGCTTCCGTAGTCCATTTGGCCCCGGAGCCTGCCAGACCCCTGGCTCTAGGAGGCTGCCCAGGGGCGCTGCCAACAGCCCCCAGGTGCTGGTTAGCCGCAGTAGCCGGCCACGGGGGAGCACACACACCTGCGCGTGTCCCCAGGCCGCACACACGGACTGCCCCGCGCTTCCCGGCGTTGCAAATAGGTCCACCGGGAAGCCCCGCCGGCCCTAGGGGCTTGTCGGGTGGGGCCGACGCACGGTGGGTGAGTGGGGAGGGCTGCTGCTGGCACACACCCACTCCTGAAGCCCACTGGGGCGGTCCAAGGGCGAGGAGCTCGGAGCTCGGTCAGGGCTGTCCCAGCAGAACTTTTTGAGGGTGGACGGACACGCCCGCGGGCAATCAGGTGTTGCGGGCAGGCCCCGCTGAGTCCCCGAGCGCCACCTGGGTTCCTGCCACCACCCTTGGGCCGGGATGAGGTGCCACCTTGTGCGTAGAAGCCCTGCACACAGGCAAGAAGCCCCCCAGGCCCGCGGCACACCCGACCCTGGAGCCCCCTGGCCGGCTGCAGCCACAGGGAACGGGGGTTCTGAGTTGGCAGGCCCCATTCCCGAAGCATGCACGGGCACTTCCCGAAGGGCTGACACCTGCTGCGCCTCAGCAGCCAGCCAACCTCCCTCCCTCTGGTCGGGCACTGCAAGCCACACAGCCACTTGTGTCCCCTGTGTCCCTCCCTGGAGGCCGCAGCGCGTTTTGGGTTTTGGCGCGGACGGGCCCCTCTCGGCTTCCGTAGTCCATTTGCCCCCGGAGCCTGCCAGACCCCTGGCTCTAGGAGGCTGCCCAGGGGCGCTGCCAACAGCCCCCAGGTGCTGGCTAGCCGCCTCGGCCGGCCACGGGGGGAGAACACACACCTGCGGGTGTCCCCGGGCCGCACACACGAACTGCCCCGTGCTTCCCGGCGTTGCAAATAGGCCCCCCGGGAAGCCCCGCCCGCCCTAGGGGCTTTTAAGGCGGGGCCGACGCACGGTGGGTGAGTGGGGAGGGCTGCTGCTGGCACACACCCACTCCTGAAGCCCACTGGGGCGGTCCAAGGGCGAGGAGCTCGGAGCTCGGTCAGGGCTGTCCCAGCAGAACTTTTTGAGGGTGGACGGACACGCCCGCGGGCAATCAGGTGTTGCGGGCAGGCCCCGGGGGCGGGCCCTGCTGAGTCCCCGAGCGCCACCTGGGTTCCTGCCACCACCCTTGGGCCGGGATGAGGTGCCACCTTGTGCGTAGAAGCCCTGCACACAGGCAAGAAGCCCCCCAGACCCGCGGCGCACCCGACCCTGGAGCCCCCTGGCCGGCTGCAGCCACAGGGAACGGGGGTTCTGAGTTGGCAGGCCCCATTCCCGAAGCATGCACGGGCACTTCCCGAAGGGCTGACACCTGCTGCGCCTCAGCAGCCAGCCAACCTCCCTCCCTCTGGTCGGGCACTGCAAGCCACACAGCCACTTGTGTCCCCTGTGTCCCTCCCTGGAGGCCGCAGCGCGTTTTGGGTTTTGGCGCGGACGGGCCCCTCTCGGCTTCCGTAGTCCATTTGCCCCCGGAGCCTGCCAGACCCCTGGCTCTAGGAGGCTGCCCAGGGGCGCTGCCAACAGCCCCCAGGTGCTGGCTAGCCGCCTCGGCCGGCCACGGGGGGAGCACACACACCTGCGGGTGTCTCCGGGCCGCACACACGAACTTCCCCGCGCTTCCCGGTGTTGCAAATAGGACCCCCGGGAAGCCCCGCCCGCCCTAGGGGCTTGTCGGGTGGGGCCGACACAAGGTGGTTGACTGGGGAGGGCTGCTGCTGGCACACACCCACTCCTGAAGCCCACTGGGGCGGTCCAAGGGCGAGGAGCTCGGAGCTCGGTCAGGGCTGTCCCAGCAGAACTTTTTGAGGGTGGACGGACACGCCCGCGGGCAATCAGGTGTTGCGGGCAGGCCCCGGGGGCGGGCCCTGCTGAGTCCCCGAGCGCCACCTGGGTTCCTGCCACCACCCTTGGGCCGGGATGAGGTGCCACCTTGTGCGTAGAAGCCCTGCACACAGGCAAGAAGCCCCCCAGGCCCGCGGCGCACCCGACCCTGGAGCCCCCTGGCCGGCTGCAGCCACAGGGAACGGGGGTTCTGAGTTGGCAGGCCCCATTCCCGAAGCATGCACGGGCACTTCCCGAAGGGCTGACACCTGCTGCGCCTCAGCAGCCAGCCAACCTCCCTCCCTCTGGTCGGGCACTGCAAGCCACACAGCCACTTGTGTCCCCTGTGTCCCTCCCTGGAGGCCCCAGCGCGTTTTGGGTTTTGGCGCGGACGGGCCCCTCTCGGCTTCCGTAGTCCATTTGGCCCCGGAGCCTGCCAGACCCCTGGCTCTAGGAGGCTGCCCAGGGGCGCTGCCAACAGCCCCCAGGTGCTGGTTAGCCGCAGTAGCCGGCCACGGGGGAGCACACACACCTGCGCGTGTCCCCAGGCCGCACACACGGACTGCCCCGCGCTTCCCGGCGTTGCAAATAGGTCCACCGGGAAGCCCCGCCGGCCCTAGGGGCTTGTCGGGTGGGGCCGACGCACGGTGGGTGAGTGGGGAGGGCTGCTGCTGGCACACACCCACTCCTGAAGCCCACTGGGGCGGTCCAAGGGCGAGGAGCTCGGAGCTCGGTCAGGGCTGTCCCAGCAGAACTTTTTGAGGGTGGACGGACACGCCCGCGGGCAATCAGGTGTTGCGGGCAGGCCCCGCTGAGTCCCCGAGCGCCACCTGGGTTCCTGCCACCACCCTTGGGCCGGGATGAGGTGCCACCTTGTGCGTAGAAGCCCTGCACACAGGCAAGAAGCCCCCCAGGCCCGCGGCACACCCGACCCTGGAGTCCCCTGGCCGGCTGCAGCCACAGGGAACGGGGGTTCTGAGTTGGCAGGCCCCATTCCCGAAGCATCCACGGGCACTTCCCGAAGGGCTGACACCTGCTGCGCCTCAGCAGCCAGCCAACCTCCCTCCCTCTGGTCGGGCACTGCAAGCCACACAGCCACTTGTGTCCCCTGTGTCCCTCCCTGGAGGCCGCAGCGCGTTTTGGGTTTTGGCGCGGACGGGCCCCTCTCGGCTTCCGTAGTCCATTTGCCCCCGGAGCCTGCCAGACCCCTGGCTCTAGGAGGCTGCCCAGGGGCGCTGCCAACAGCCCCCAGGTGCTGGCTAGCCGCCTCGGCCGGCCACGGGGGGAGCACACACACCTGCGGGTGTCTCCGGGCCGCACACACGAACTTCCCCGCGCTTCCCGGTGTTGCAAATAGGACCCCCGGGAAGCCCCGCCCGCCCTAGGGGCTTGTCGGGTGGGGCCGACACAAGGTGGTTGACTGGGGAGGGCTGCTGCTGGCACACACCCACTCCTGAAGCCCACTGGGGCGGTCCAAGGGCGAGGAGCTCGGAGCTCGGTCAGGGCTGTCCCAGCAGAACTTTTTGAGGGTGGACGGACACGCCCGCGGGCAATCAGGTGTTGCGGGCAGGCCCCGGGGGCAGGCCCTGCTGAGTCCCCGAGCGCCTCCTGGGTTCCTGCCACCACCCTTGGGCCGGGATGAGGTGCCACCTTGTGCGTAGAAGCCCTGCACACAGGCAAGAAGCCCCCCAGGCCCGCGGCGCACCCGACCCTGGAGCCCCCTGGCCGGATGCAGCCACAGGGAACGGGGGTTCTGAGTTGGCAGGCCCCATTCCCGAAGCATGCACGGGCACTTCCCGAAGGGCTGACACCTGCTGCGCCTCAGCAGCCAGCCAACCTCCCTCCCTCTGGTCGGGCACTGCAAGCCACACAGCCACTTGTGTCCCCTGTGTCCCTCCCTGGAGGCCGCAGCACGTTTTGGGTTTTGGCGCGGACGGGCCCCTCTCGGCTTCCGTAGTCCATTTGCCCCCGGAGCCTGCCAGACCCCTGGCTCTAGGAGGCTGCCCAGGGGCGCTGCCAACAGCCCCCAGGTGCTGGCTAGCCGCCTCGGCCGGCCACGGGGGGAGCACACACACCTGCGGGTGTCTCCGGGCCGCACACACGAACTTCCCCGCGCTTCCCGGTGTTGCAAATAGGACCCCCGGGAAGCCCCGCCCGCCCTAGGGGCTTGTCGGGTGGGGCCGACACAAGGTGGTTGACTGGGGAGGGCTGCTGCTGGCACACACCCACTCCTGAAGCCCACTGGGGCGGTCCAAGGGCGAGGAGCTCGGAGCTCGGTCAGGGCTGTCCCAGCAGAACTTTTTGAGGGTGGACGGACACGCCCGCGGGCAATCAGGTGTTGCGGGCAGGCCCCGGGGGCGGGCCCTGCTGAGTCCCCGAGCGCCACCTGGGTTCCTGCCACCACCCTTGGGCCGGGATGAGGTGCCACCTTGTGCGTAGAAGCCCTGCACACAGGCAAGAAGCCCCCCAGGCCCGCGGCGCACCCGACCCTGGAGCCCCCTGGCCGGCTGCAGCCACAGGGAACGGGGGTTCTGAGTTGGCAGGCCCCATTCCCGAAGCATGCACGGGCACTTCCCGAAGGGCTGACACCTGCTGCGCCTCAGCAGCCAGCCAACCTCCCTCCCTCTGGTCGGGCACTGCAAGCCACACAGCCACTTGTGTCCCCTGTGTCCCTCCCTGGAGGCCCCAGCGCGTTTTGGGTTTTGGCGCGGACGGGCCCCTCTCGGCTTCCGTAGTCCATTTGGCCCCGGAGCCTGCCAGACCCCTGGCTCTAGGAGGCTGCCCAGGGGCGCTGCCAACAGCCCCCAGGTGCTGGTTAGCCGCAGTAGCCGGCCACGGGGGAGCACACACACCTGCGCGTGTCCCCAGGCCGCACACACGGACTGCCCCGCGCTTCCCGGCGTTGCAAATAGGTCCACCGGGAAGCCCCGCCGGCCCTAGGGGCTTGTCGGGTGGGGCCGACGCACGGTGGGTGAGTGGGGAGGGCTGCTGCTGGCACACACCCACTCCTGAAGCCCACTGGGGCGGTCCAAGGGCGAGGAGCTCGGAGCTCGGTCAGGGCTGTCCCAGCAGAACTTTTTGAGGGTGGACGGACACGCCCGCGGGCAATCAGGTGTTGCGGGCAGGCCCCGCTGAGTCCCCGAGCGCCACCTGGGTTCCTGCCACCACCCTTGGGCCGGGATGAGGTGCCACCTTGTGCGTAGAAGCCCTGCACACAGGCAAGAAGCCCCCCAGGCCCGCGGCGCACCCGACCCTGGAGCCCCCTGGCCGGCTGCAGCCACAGGGAACGGGGGTTCTGAGTTGGCAGGCCCCATTCCCGAAGCATGCACGGGCACTTCCCGAAGGGCTGACACCTGCTGCGCCTCAGCAGCCAGCCAACCTCCCTCCCTCTGGTCGGGCACTGCAAGCCACACAGCCACTTGTGTCCCCTGTGTCCCTCCCTGGAGGCCGCAGCGCGTTTTGGGTTTTGGCGCGGACGGGCCCCTCTCGGCTTCCGTAGTCCATTTGGCCCCGGAGCCTGCCAGACCCCTGGCTCTAGGAGGCTGCCCAGGGGCGCTGCCAACAGCCCCCAGGTGCTGGTTAGCCGCAGTAGCCGGCCACGGGGGAGCACACACACCTGCGCGTGTCCCCAGGCCGCACACACGGACTGCCCCGCGCTTCCCGGCGTTGCAAATAGGTCCACCGGGAAGCCCCGCCGGCCCTAGGGGCTTGTCGGGTGGGGCCGACGCACGGTGGGTGAGTGGGGAGGGCTGCTGCTGGCACACACCCACTCCTGAAGCCCACTGGGGCGGTCCAAGGGCGAGGAGCTCGGAGCTCGGTCAGGGCTGTCCCAGCAGAACTTTTTGAGGGTGGACGGACACGCCCGCGGGCAATCAGGTGTTGCGGGCAGGCCCCGGGGGCAGGCCCTGCTGAGTCACCGAGCGCCACCTGGGTTCCTGCCACCACCCTTGGGCCGGGATGAGGTGCCACCTTGTGCGTAGAAGCCCTGCACACAGGCAAGAAGCCCCCCAGGCCCGCGGCACACCCGACCCTGGAGCCCCCTGGCCGGCTGCAGCCACAGGGAACGGGGGTTCTGAGTTGGCAGGCCCCATTCCCGAAGCATCCACGGGCACTTCCCGAAGGGCTGACACCTGCTGCGCCTCAGCAGCCAGCCAACCTCCCTCCCTCTGGTCGGGCACTGCAAGCCACACAGCCACTTGTGTCCCCTGTGTCCCTCCCTGGAGGCCGCAGCGCGTTTTGGGTTTTGGCGCGGACGGGCCCCTCTCGGCTTCCGTAGTCCATTTGCCCCCGGAGCCTGCCAGACCCCTGGCTCTAGGAGGCTGCCCAGGGGCGCTGCCAACAGCCCCCAGGTGCTGGCTAGCCGCCTCGGCTGGCCTCGGGGGGAGCACACACACCTGCGGGTGTCTCCGGGCCGCACACACGAACTTCCCCGCGCTTCCCGGTGTTGCAAATAGGACCCCCGGGAAGCCCCGCCCGCCCTAGGGGCTTGTCGGGTGGGGCCGACACAAGGTGGTTGACTGGGGAGGGCTGCTGCTGGCACACACCCACTCCTGAAGCCCACTGGGGCGGTCCAAGGGCGAGGAGCTCGGAGCTCGGTCAGGGCTGTCCCAGCAGAACTTTTTGAGGGTGGACGGACACGCCCGCGGGCAATCAGGTGTTGCGGGCAGGCCCCGGGGGCGGGCCCTGCTGAGTCCCCGAGCGCCACCTGGGTTCCTGCCACCACCCTTGGGCCGGGATGAGGTGCCACCTTGTGCGTAGAAGCCCTGCACACAGGCAAGAAGCCCCCCAGGCCCGCGGCGCACCCGACCCTGGAGCCCCCTGGCCGGCTGCAGCCACAGGGAACGGGGGTTCTGAGTTGGCAGGCCCCATTCCCGAAGCATGCACGGGCACTTCCCGAAGGGCTGACACCTGCTGCGCCTCAGCAGCCAGCCAACCTCCCTCCCTCTGGTCGGGCACTGCAAGCCACACAGCCACTTGTGTCCCCTGTGTCCCTCCCTGGAGGCCGCAGCGCGTTTTGGGTTTTGGCGCGGACGGGCCCCTCTCGGCTTCCGTAGTCCATTTGCCCCCGGAGCCTGCCAGACCCCTGGCTCTAGGAGGCTGCCCAGGGGCGCTGCCAACAGCCCCCAGGTGCTGGCTAGCCGCCTCGGCCGGCCACGGGGGGAGCACACACACCTGCGGGTGTCTCCGGGCCGCACACACGAACTTCCCCGCGCTTCCCGGCGTTGCAAATAGGACCCCCGGGAAGCCCCGCCCGCCCTAGGGGCTTGTCGGGCGGGGCCGACGAAAGGTGGTTGACTGGGGAGGGCTGCTGCTGGCACACACCCACTCCTGAAGCCCACTGGGGCGGTCCAAGGGCGATGAGCTCGGAGCTCGGTCAGGGCTGTCCCAGCAGAACTTTTTGAGGGTGGACGGACACGCCCGCGGGCAATCAGGTGTTGCGGGCAGGCCCCGGGGGCAGGCCCTGCTGAGTCCCCGAGCGCCTCCTGGGTTCCTGCCACCACCCTTGGGCCGGGATGAGGTGCCACCTTGTGCGTAGAAGCCCTGCACACAGGCAAGAAGCCCCCCAGGCCCGCGGCGCACCCGACCCTGGAGCCCCCTGGCCGGCTGCAGCCACAGGGAACGGGGGTTCTGAGTTGGCAGGCCCCATTCCCGAAGCATCCACGGGCACTTCCCGAAGGGCTGACACCTGCTGCGCCTCAGCAGCCAGCCAACCTCCCTCCCTCTGGTCGGGCACTGCAAGCCACACAGCCACTTGTGTCCCCTGTGTCCCTCCCTGGAGGCCGCAGCGCGTTTTGGGTTTTGGCGCGGACGGGCCCCTCTCGGCTTCCGTAGTCCATTTGCCCCCGGAGCCTGCCAGACCCCTGGCTCTAGGAGGCTGTCCAGGGGCGCTGCCAACAGCCCCCAGGTGCTGGCTAGCCGCCTCGGCTGGCCACGGGGGGAGCACACACACCTGCGGGTGTCTCCGGGCCGCACACAAGAACTTCACCGCGCTTCCCGGTGTTGCAAATAGGACCCCCGGGAAGCCCCGCCCGCCCTAGGGGCTTGTCGGGTGGGGCCGACACAAGGTGGTTGACTGGGGAGGGCTGCTGCTGGCACACACCCACTCCTGAAGCCCACTGGGGCGGTCCAAGGGCGAGGAGCTCGGAGCTCGGTCAGGGCTGTCCCAGCAGAACTTTTTGAGGGTGGACGGACACGCCCGCGGGCAATCAGGTGTTGCGGGCAGGCCCCGGGGGCGGGCCCTGCTGAGTCCCCGAGCGCCACCTGGGTTCCTGCCACCACCCTTGGGCCGGGATGAGGTGCCACCTTGTGCGTAGAAGCCCTGCACATAGGCAAGAAGCCCCCCAGGCCCGCGGCGCACCCGACCCTGGAGCCCCCTGGCCGGCTGCAGCCACAGGGAACGGGGGTTCTGAGTTGGCAGGCCCCATTCCCGAAGCATGCACGGGCACTTCCCGAAGGGCTGACACCTGCTGCGCCTCAGCAGCCAGCCAACCTCCCTCCCTCTGGTCGGGCACTGCAAGCCACACAGCCACTTGTGTCCCCTGTGTCCCTCCCTGGAGGCCCCAGCGCGTTTTGGGTTTTGGCGCGGACGGGCCCCTCTCGGCTTCCGTAGTCCATTTGGCCCCGGAGCCTGCCAGACCCCTGGCTCTAGGAGGCTGCCCAGGGGCGCTGCCAACAGCCCCCAGGTGCTGGTTAGCCGCAGTAGCCGGCCACGGGGGAGCACACACACCTGCGCGTGTCCCCAGGCCGCACACACGGACTGCCCCGCGCTTCCCGGCGTTGCAAATAGGTCCACCGGGAAGCCCCGCCGGCCCTAGGGGCTTGTCGGGTGGGGCCGACGCACGGTGGGTGAGTGGGGAGGGCTGCTGCTGGCACACACCCACTCCTGAAGCCCACTGGGGCGGTCCAAGGGCGAGGAGCTCGGAGCTCGGTCAGGGCTGTCCCAGCAGAACTTTTTGAGGGTGGACGGACACGCCCGCGGGCAATCAGGTGTTGCCGGCAGGCCCCGCTGAGTCCCCGAGCGCCACCTGGGTTCCTGCCACCACCCTTGGGCCGGGATGAGGTGCCACCTTGTGCGTAGAAGCCCTGCACACAGGCAAGAAGCCCCCCAGGCCCGCGGCACACCCGACCCTGGAGCCCCCTGGCCGGCTGCAGCCACAGGGAACGGGGGTTCTGAGTTGGCAGGCCCCATTCCCGAAGCATGCACGGGCACTTCCCGAAGGGCTGACACCTGCTGCGCCTCAGCAGCCAGCCAACCTCCCTCCCTCTGGTCGGGCACTGCAAGCCACACAGCCACTTGTGTCCCCTGTGTCCCTCCCTGGAGGCCGCAGCGCGTTTTGGGTTTTGGCGCGGACGGGCCCCTCTCGGCTTCCGTAGTCCATTTGCCCCCGGAGCCTGCCAGACCCCTGGCTCTAGGAGGCTGCCCAGGGGCGCTGCCAACAGCCCCCAGGTGCTGGCTAGCCGCCTCGGCCGGCCACGGGGGGAGCACACACACCTGCGGGTGTCTCCGGGCCGCACACACGAACTTCCCCGCGCTTCCCGGTGTTGCAAATAGGACCCCCGGGAAGCCCCGCCCGCCCTAGGGGCTTGTCGGGTGGGGCCGACACAAGGTGGTTGACTGGGGAGGGCTGCTGCTGGCACACACCCACTCCTGAAGCCCACTGGGGCGGTCCAAGGGCGAGGAGCTCGGAGCTCGGTCAGGGCTGTCCCAGCAGAACTTTTTGAGGGTGGACGGACACGCCCGCGGGCAATCAGGTGTTGCGGGCAGGCCCCGGGGGCGGGCCCTGCTGAGTCCCCGAGCGCCACCTGGGTTCCTGCCACCACCCTTGGGCCGGGATGAGGTGCCACCTTGTGCGTAGAAGCCCTGCACACAGGCAAGAAGCCCCCCAGGCCCGCGGCGCACCCGACCCTGGAGCCCCCTGGCCGGATGCAGCCACAGGGAACGGGGGTTCTGAGTTGGCAGGCCCCATTCCCGAAGCATCCACGGGCACTTCCCGAAGGGCTGACACCTGCTGCGCCTCAGCAGCCAGCCAACCTCCCTCCCTCTGGTCGGGCACTGCAAGCCACACAGCCACTTGTGTCCCCTGTGTCCCTCCCTGGAGGCCGCAGCGCGTTTTGGGTTTTGGCGCGGACGGGCCCCTCTCGGCTTCCGTAGTCCATTTGCCCCCGGAGCCTGCCAGACCCCTGGCTCTAGGAGGCTGCCCAGGGGCGCTGCCAACAGCCCCCAGGTGCTGGCTAGCCGCCTCGGCCGGCCACGGGGGGAGCACACACACCTGCGGGTGTCTCCGGGCCGCACACACGAACTTCCCCGCGCTTCCCGGTGTTGCAAATAGGACCCCCGGGAAGCCCCGCCCGCCCTAGGGGCTTGTCGGGTGGGGCCGACACAAGGTGGTTGACTGGGGAGGGCTGCTGCTGGCACACACCCACTCCTGAAGCCCACTGGGGCGGTCCAAGGGCGAGGAGCTCGGAGCTCGGTCAGGGCTGTCCCAGCAGAACTTTTTGAGGGTGGACGGACACGCCCGCGGGCAATCAGGTGTTGCGGGCAGGCCCCGGGGGCGGGCCCTGCTGAGTCCCCGAGTGCCACCTGGGTTCCTGCCACCACCCTTGGGCCGGGATGAGGTGCCACCTTGTGCGTAGAAGCCCTGCACACAGGCAAGAAGCCCCCCAGGCCCGCGGCGCACCCGACCCTGGAGCCCCCTGGCCGGCTGCAGCCACAGGGAACGGGGGTTCTGAGTTGGCAGGCCCCATTCCCGAAGCATGCACGGGCACTTCCCGAAGGGCTGACACCTGCTGCGCCTCAGCAGCCAGCCAACCTCCCTCCCTCTGGTCGGGCACTGCAAGCCACACAGCCACTTGTGTCCCCTGTGTCCCTCCCTGGAGGCCGCAGCGCTTTTTGGGTTTTGGCGCGGACGGGCCCCTCTCGGCTTCCGTAGTCCATTTGCCCCCGGAGCCTGCCAGACCCCTGGCTCTAGGAGGCTGCCCAGGGGCGCTGCCAACAGCCCCCAGGTGCTGGCTAGCCGCCTCGGCCGGCCACGGGGGGAGCACACACAGCTGCGGGTGTCTCCGGGCCGCACACACGAACTTCCCCACGCTTCCCGGTGTTGCAAATAGGACCCCCGGGAAGCCCCGCCCGCCCTAGGGGCTTGTCGGGTGGGGCCGACACAAGGTGGTTGACTGGGGAGGGCTGCTGCTGGCACACACCCACTCCTGAAGCCCACTGGGGCGGTCCAAGGGCGAGGAGCTCGGAGCTCGGTCAGGGCTGTCCCAGCAGAACTTTTTGAGGGTGGACGGACACGCCCGCGGGCAATCAGGTGTTGCGGGCAGGCCCCGGGGGCGGGCCCTGCTGAGTCCCCGAGCGCCACCTGGGTTCCTGCCACCACCCTTGGGCCGGGATGAGGTGCCACCTTGTGCGTAGAAGCCCTGCACACAGGCAAGAAGCCCCCCAGGCCCGCGGCGCACCCGACCCTGGAGCCCACTGGCCGGCTGCAGCCACAGGGAACGGGGGTTCTGAGTTGGCAGGCCCCATTCCCGAAGCATGCACGGGCACTTCCCGAAGGGCTGACACCTGCTGCGCCTCAGCAGCCAGCCAACCTCCCTCCCTCTGGTCGGGCACTGCAAGCCACACAGCCACTTGTGTCCCCTGTGTCCCTCCCTGGAGGCCCCAGCGCGTTTTGGGTTTTGGCGCGGACGGGCCCCTCTCGGCTTCCGTAGTCCATTTGGCCCCGGAGCCTGCCAGACCCCTGGCTCTAGGAGGCTGCCCAGGGGCGCTGCCAACAGCCCCCAGGTGCTGGTTAGCCGCAGTAGCCGGCCACGGGGGAGCACACACACCTGCGCGTGTCCCCAGGCCGCACACACGGACTGCCCCGCGCTTCCCGGCGTTGCAAATAGGTCCACCGGGAAGCCCCGCCGGCCCTAGGGGCTTGTCGGGTGGGGCCGACGCACGGTGGGTGAGTGGGGAGGGCTGCTGCTGGCACACACCCACTCCTGAAGCCCACTGGGGCGGTCCAAGGGCGAGGAGCTCGGAGCTCGGTCAGGGCTGTCCCAGCAGAACTTTTTGAGGGTGGACGGACACGCCCGCGGGCAATCAGGTGTTGCGGGCAGGCCCCGGGGGCAGGCCCTGCTGAGTCCCCGAGCGCCACCTGGGTTCCTGCCACCACCCTTGGGCCGGGATGAGGTGCCACCTTGTGCGTAGAAGCCCTGCACACAGGCAAGAAGCCCCCCAGGCCCGCGGCACACCCGACCCTGGAGCCCCCTGGCCGGCTGCAGCCACAGGGAACGGGGGTTCTGAGTTGGCAGGCCCCATTCCCGAAGCATGCACGGGCACTTCCCGAAGGGCTGACACCTGCTGCGCCTCAGCAGCCAGCCAACCTCCCTCCCTCTGGTCGGGCACTGCAAGCCACACAGCCACTTGTGTCCCCTGTGTCCCTCCCTGGAGGCCGCAGCGCGTTTTGGGTTTTGGCGCGGACGGGCCCCTCTCGGCTTCCGTAGTCCATTTGCCCCCGGAGCCTGCCAGACCCCTGGCTCTAGGAGGCTGCCCAGGGGCGCTGCCAACAGCCCCCAGGTGCTGGCTAGCCGCCTCGGCCGGCCACGGGGGGAGCACACACACCTGCGGGTGTCTCCGGGCCGCACACACGAACTTCCCCGCGCTTCCCGGTGTTGCAAATAGGACCCCCGGGAAGCCCCGCCCGCCCTAGGGGCTTGTCGGGTGGGGCCGACACAAGGTGGTTGACTGGGGAGGGCTGCTGCTGGCACACACCCACTCCTGAAGCCCACTGGGGCGGTCCAAGGGCGAGGAGCTCGGAGCTCGGTCAGGGCTGTCCCAGCAGAACTTTTTGAGGGTGGACGGACACGCCCGCGGGCAATCAGGTGTTGCGGGCAGGCCCCGGGGGCAGGCCCTGCTGAGTCCCCGAGCGCCTCCTGGGTTCCTGCCACCACCCTTGGGCCGGGATGAGGTGCCACCTTGTGCGTAGAAGCCCTGCACACAGGCAAGAAGCCCCCCAGGCCCGCGGCGCACCCGACCCTGGAGCCCCCTGGCCGGATGCAGCCACAGGGAACGGGGGTTCTGAGTTGGCAGGCCCCATTCCCGAAGCATGCACGGGCACTTCCCGAAGGGCTGACACCTGCTGCGCCTCAGCAGCCAGCCAACCTCCCTCCCTCTGGTCGGGCACTGCAAGCCACACAGCCACTTGTGTCCCCTGTGTCCCTCCCTGGAGGCCGCAGCGCGTTTTGGGTTTTGGCGCGGACGGGCCCCTCTCGGCTTCCGTAGTCCATTTGCCCCCGGAGCCTGCCAGACCCCTGGCTCTAGGAGGCTGCCCAGGGGCGCTGCCAACAGCCCCCAGGTGCTGGTTAGCCGCAGTAGCCGGCCACGGGGGAGCACACACACCTGCGCGTGTCCCCAGGCCGCACACACGGACTGCCCCGCGCTTCCCGGCGTTGCAAATAGGTCCACCGGGAAGCCCCGCCGGCCCTAGGGGCTTGTCGGGTGGGGCCGACGCACGGTGGGTGAGTGGGGAGGGCTGCTGCTGGCACACACCCACTCCTGAAGCCCACTGGGGCGGTCCAAGGGCGAGGAGCTCGGAGCTCGGTCAGGGCTGTCCCAGCAGAACTTTTTGAGGGTGGACGGACACGCCCGCGGGCAATCAGGTGTTGCGGGCAGGCCCCGCTGAGTCCCCGAGCGCCACCTGGGTTCCTGCCACCACCCTTGGGCCGGGATGAGGTGCCACCTTGTGCGTAGAAGCCCTGCACACAGGCAAGAAGCCCCCCAGGCCCGCGGCGCACCCGACCCTGGAGCCCCCTGGCCGGCTGCAGCCACAGGGAACGGGGGTTCTGAGTTGGCAGGCCCCATTCCCGAAGCATGCACGGGCACTTCCCGAAGGGCTGACACCTGCTGCGCCTCAGCAGCCAGCCAACCTCCCTCCCTCTGGTCGGGCACTGCAAGCCACACAGCCACTTGTGTCCCCTGTGTCCCTCCCTGGAGGCCCCAGCGCGTTTTGGGTTTTGGCGCGGACGGGCCCCTCTCGGCTTCCGTAGTCCATTTGGCCCCGGAGCCTGCCAGACCCCTGGCTCTAGGAGGCTGCCCAGGGGCGCTGCCAACAGCCCCCAGGTGCTGGTTAGCCGCAGTAGCCGGCCACGGGGGAGCACACACACCTGCGCGTGTCCCCAGGCCGCACACACGGACTGCCCCGCGCTTCCCGGCGTTGCAAATAGGTCCACCGGGAAGCCCCGCCGGCCCTAGGGGCTTGTCGGGTGGGGCCGACGCACGGTGGGTGAGTGGGGAGGGCTGCTGCTGGCACACACCCACTCCTGAAGCCCACTGGGGCGGTCCAAGGGCGAGGAGCTCGGAGCTCGGTCAGGGCTGTCCCAGCAGAACTTTTTGAGGGTGGACGGACACGCCCGCGGGCAATCAGGTGTTGCGGGCAGGCCCCGGGGGCAGGCCCTGCTGAGTCCCCGAGCGCCACCTGGGTTCCTGCCACCACCCTTGGGCCGGGATGAGGTGCCACCTTGTGCGTAGAAGCCCTGCACACAGGCAAGAAGCCCCCCAGGCCCGCGGCACACCCGACCCTGGAGCCCCCTGGCCGGCTGCAGCCACAGGGAACGGGGGTTCTGAGTTGGCAGGCCCCATTCCCGAAGCATCCACGGGCACTTCCCGAAGGGCTGACACCTGCTGCGCCTCAGCAGCCAGCCAACCTCCCTCCCTCTGGTCGGGCACTGCAAGCCACACAGCCACTTGTGTCCCCTGTGTCCCTCCCTGGAGGCCGCAGCGCGTTTTGGGTTTTGGCGCGGACGGGCCCCTCTCGGCTTCCGTAGTCCATTTGCCCCCGGAGCCTGCCAGACCCCTGGCTCTAGGAGGCTGCCCAGGGGCGCTGCCAACAGCCCCCAGGTGCTGGCTAGCCGCCTCGGCTGGCCTCGGGGGGAGCACACACACCTGCGGGTGTCTCCGGGCCGCACACACGAACTTCCCCGCGCTTCCCGGTGTTGCAAATAGGACCCCCGGGAAGCCCCGCCCGCCCTAGGGGCTTGTCGGGTGGGGCCGACACAAGGTGGTTGACTGGGGAGGGCTGCTGCTGGCACACACCCACTCCTGAAGCCCACTGGGGCGGTCCAAGGGCGAGGAGCTCGGAGCTCGGTCAGGGCTGTCCCAGCAGAACTTTTTGAGGGTGGACGGACACGCCCGCGGGCAATCAGGTGTTGCGGGCAGGCCCCGGGGGCGGGCCCTGCTGAGTCCCCGAGCGCCACCTGGGTTCCTGCCACCACCCTTGGGCCGGGATGAGGTGCCACCTTGTGCGTAGAAGCCCTGCACACAGGCAAGAAGCCCCCCAGGCCCGCGGCGCACCCGACCCTGGAGCCCCCTGGCCGGCTGCAGCCACAGGGAACGGGGGTTCTGAGTTGGCAGGCCCCATTCCCGAAGCATGCACGGGCACTTCCCGAAGGGCTGACACCTGCTGCGCCTCAGCAGCCAGCCAACCTCCCTCCCTCTGGTCGGGCACTGCAAGCCACACAGCCACTTGTGTCCCCTGTGTCCCTCCCTGGAGGCCGCAGCGCGTTTTGGGTTTTGGCGCGGACGGGCCCCTCTCGGCTTCCGTAGTCCATTTGCCCCCGGAGCCTGCCAGACCCCTGGCTCTAGGAGGCTGCCCAGGGGCGCTGCCAACAGCCCCCAGGTGCTGGCTAGCCGCCTCGGCCGGCCACGGGGGGAGCACACACACCTGCGGGTGTCTCCGGGCCGCACACACGAACTTCCCCGCGCTTCCCGGCGTTGCAAATAGGACCCCCGGGAAGCCCCGCCCGCCCTAGGGGCTTGTCGGGCGGGGCCGACGAAAGGTGGTTGACTGGGGAGGGCTGCTGCTGGCACACACCCACTCCTGAAGCCCACTGGGGCGGTCCAAGGGCGATGAGCTCGGAGCTCGGTCAGGGCTGTCCCAGCAGAACTTTTTGAGGTTGGACGGACACGCCCGCGGGCAATCAGGTGTTGCGGGCAGGCCCCGGGGGCAGGCCCTGCTGAGTCCCCGAGCGCCTCCTGGGTTCCTGCCACCACCCTTGGGCCGGGATGAGGTGCCACCTTGTGCGTAGAAGCCCTGCACACAGGCAAGAAGCCCCCCAGGCCCGCGGCGCACCCGACCCTGGAGCCCCCTGGCCGGCTGCAGCCACAGGGAACGGGGGTTCTGAGTTGGCAGGCCCCATTCCCGAAGCATCCACGGGCACTTCCCGAAGGGCTGACACCTGCTGCGCCTCAGCAGCCAGCCAACCTCCCTCCCTCTGGTCGGGCACTGCAAGCCACACAGCCACTTGTGTCCCCTGTGTCCCTCCCTGGAGGCCGCAGCGCGTTTTGGGTTTTGGCGCGGACGGGCCCCTCTCGGCTTCCGTAGTCCATTTGCCCCCGGAGCCTGCCAGACCCCTGGCTCTAGGAGGCTGCCCAGGGGCGCTGCCAACAGCCCCCAGGTGCTGGCTAGCCGCCTCGGCTGGCCACGGGGGGAGCACACACACCTGCGGGTGTCTCCGGGCCGCACACAAGAACTTCACCGCGCTTCCCGGTGTTGCAAATAGGACCCCCGGGAAGCCCCGCCCGCCCTAGGGTCTTGTCGGGTGGGGCCGACACAAGGTGGTTGACTGGGGAGGGCTGCTGCTGGCACACACCCACTCCTGAAGCCCACTGGGGCGGTCCAAGGGCGAGGAGCTCGGAGCTCGGTCAGGGCTGTCCCAGCAGAACTTTTTGAGGGTGGACGGACACGCCCGCGGGCAATCAGGTGTTGCGGGCAGGCCCCGGGGGCGGGCCCTGCTGAGTCCCCGAGCGCCACCTGGGTTCCTGCCACCACCCTTGGGCCGGGATGAGGTGCCACCTTGTGCGTAGAAGCCCTGCACATAGGCAAGAAGCCCCCCAGGCCCGCGGCGCACCCGACCCTGGAGCCCCCTGGCCGGCTGCAGCCACAGGGAACGGGGGTTCTGAGTTGGCAGGCCCCATTCCCGAAGCATGCACGGGCACTTCCCGAAGGGCTGACACCTGCTGCGCCTCAGCAGCCAGCCAACCTCCCTCCCTCTGGTCGGGCACTGCAAGCCACACAGCCACTTGTGTCCCCTGTGTCCCTCCCTGGAGGCCCCAGCGCGTTTTGGGTTTTGGCGCGGACGGGCCCCTCTCGGCTTCCGTAGTCCATTTGGCCCCGGAGCCTGCCAGACCCCTGGCTCTAGGAGGCTGCCCAGGGGCGCTGCCAACAGCCCCCAGGTGCTGGTTAGCCGCAGTAGCCGGCCACGGGGGAGCACACACACCTGCGCGTGTCCCCAGGCCGCACACACGGACTGCCCCGCGCTTCCCGGCGTTGCAAATAGGTCCACCGGGAAGCCCCGCCGGCCCTAGGGGCTTGTCGGGTGGGGCCGACGCACGGTGGGTGAGTGGGGAGGGCTGCTGCTGGCACACACCCACTCCTGAAGCCCACTGGGGCGGTCCAAGGGCGAGGAGCTCGGAGCTCGGTCAGGGCTGTCCCAGCAGAACTTTTTGAGGGTGGACGGACACGCCCGCGGGCAATCAGGTGTTGCGGGCAGGCCCCGCTGAGTCCCCGAGCGCCACCTGGGTTCCTGCCACCACCCTTGGGCCGGGATGAGGTGCCACCTTGTGCGTAGAAGCCCTGCACACAGGCAAGAAGCCCCCCAGGCCCGCGGCACACCCGACCCTGGAGCCCCCTGGCCGGCTGCAGCCACAGGGAACGGGGGTTCTGAGTTGGCAGGCCCCATTCCCGAAGCATGCACGGGCACTTCCCGAAGGGCTGACACCTGCTGCGCCTCAGCAGCCAGCCAACCTCCCTCCCTCTGGTCGGGCACTGCAAGCCACACAGCCACTTGTGTCCCCTGTGTCCCTCCCTGGAGGCCGCAGCGCGTTTTGGGTTTTGGCGCGGACGGGCCCCTCTCGGCTTCCGTAGTCCATTTGCCCCCGGAGCCTGCCAGACCCCTGGCTCTAGGAGGCTGCCCAGGGGCGCTGCCAACAGCCCCCAGGTGCTGGCTAGCCGCCTCGGCCGGCCACGGGGGGAGCACACACACCTGCGGGTGTCTCCGGGCCGCACACACGAACTTCCCCGCGCTTCCCGGTGTTGCAAATAGGACCCCCGGGAAGCCCCGCCCGCCCTAGGGGCTTGTCGGGTGGGGCCGACACAAGGTGGTTGACTGGGGAGGGCTGCTGCTGGCACACACCCACTCCTGAAGCCCACTGGGGCGGTCCAAGGGCGAGGAGCTCGGAGCTCGGTCAGGGCTGTCCCAGCAGAACTTTTTGAGGGTGGACGGACACGCCCGCGGGCAATCAGGTGTTGCGGGCAGGCCCCGGGGGCGGGCCCTGCTGAGTCCCCGAGCGCCACCTGGGTTCCTGCCACCACCCTTGGGCCGGGATGAGGTGCCACCTTGTGCGTAGAAGCCCTGCACACAGGCAAGAAGCCCCCCAGGCCCGCGGCGCACCCGACCCTGGAGCCCCCTGGCCGGCTGCAGCCACAGGGAACGGGGGTTCTGAGTTGGCAGGCCCCATTCCCGAAGCATCCACGGGCACTTCCCGAAGGGCTGACACCTGCTGCGCCTCAGCAGCCAGCCAACCTCCCTCCCTCTGGTCGGGCACTGCAAGCCACACAGCCACTTGTGTCCCCTGTGTCCCTCCCTGGAGGCCGCAGCGCGTTTTGGGTTTTGGCGCGGACGGGCCCCTCTCGGCTTCCGTAGTCCATTTGCCCCCGGAGCCTGCCAGACCCCTGGCTCTAGGAGGCTGCCCAGGGGCGCTGCCAACAGCCCCCAGGTGCTGGCTAGCCGCCTCGGCCGGCCACGGGGGGAGCACACACACCTGCGGGTGTCTCCGGGCCGCACA
This sequence comes from Lepus europaeus, assembly GCF_033115175.1. Taxonomy (NCBI): domain Eukaryota; kingdom Metazoa; phylum Chordata; class Mammalia; order Lagomorpha; family Leporidae; genus Lepus; species Lepus europaeus. Next base: position 74,451 of record NW_026909138.1, read on the forward strand.
CACGAACTTCCCCGCGCTTCCCGGCGTTGCAAATAGGACCCCCGGGAAGCCCCGCCCGCCCTAGGGGCTTGTCGGGCGGGGCCGACGAAAGGTGGTTGACTGGGGAGGGCTGCTGCTGGCACACACCCACTCCTGAAGCCCACTGGGGCGGTCCAAGGGCGATGAGCTCGGAGCTCGGTCAGGGCTGTCCCAGCAGAACTTTTTGAGGGTGGACGGACACGCCCGCGGGCAATCAGGTGTTGCGGGCAGGCCCCGGGGGCAGGCCCTGCTGAGTCCCCGAGCGCCTCCTGGGTTCCTGCCACCACCCTTGGGCCGGGGTGAGGTGCCACCTTGTGCGTAGAAGCCCTGCACACAGGCAAGAAGCCCCCCAGGCCCGCGGCGCACCCGACCCTGGAGCCCCCTGGCCGGATGCAGCCACAGGGAACGGGGGTTCTGAGTTGGCAGGCCCCATTCCCGAAGCATCCACGGGCACTTCCCGAAGGGCTGACACCTGCTGCGCCTCAGCAGCCAGCCAACCTCCCTCCCTCTGGTCGGGCACTGCAAGCCACACAGCCACTTGTGTCCCCTGTGTCCCTCCCTGGAGGCCGCAGCGCGTTTTGGGTTTTGGCGCGGACGGGCCCCTCTCGGCTTCCGTAGTCCATTTGCCCCCGGAGCCTGCCAGACCCCTGGCTCTAGGAGGCTGCCCAGGGGCGCTGCCAACAGCCCCCAGGTGCTGGCTAGCCGCCTCGGCTGGCCACGGGGGGAGCACACACACCTGCGGGTGTCTCCGGGCCGCACACAAGAACTTCACCGCGCTTCCCGGTGTTGCAAATAGGACCCCCGGGAAGCCCCGCCCGCCCTAGGGGCTTGTCGGGTGGGGCCGACACAAGGTGGTTGACTGGGGAGGGCTGCTGCTGGCACACACCCACTCCTGAAGCCCACTGGGGCGGTCCAAGGGCGAGGAGCTCGGAGCTCGGTCAGGGCTGTCCCAGCAGAACTTTTTGAGGGTGGACGGACACGCCCGCGGGCAATCAGGTGTTGCGGGCAGGCCCCGGGGGCGGGCCCTGCTGAGTCCCCGAGCGCCACCTGGGTTCCTGCCACCACCCTTGGGCCGGGATGAGGTGCCACCTTGTGCGTAGAAGCCCTGCACATAGGCAAGAAGCCCCCCAGGCCCGCGGCGCACCTGACCCTGGAGCCCCCTGGCCGGCTGCAGCCACAGGGAACGGGGGTTCTGAGTTGGCAGGCCCCATTCCCGAAGCATGCACGGGCACTTCCCGAAGGGCTGACACCTGCTGCGCCTCAGCAGCCAGCCAACCTCCCTCCCTCTGGTCGGGCACTGCAAGCCACACAGCCACTTGTGTCCCCTGTGTCCCTCCCTGGAGGCCCCAGCGCGTTTTGGGTTTTGGCGCGGACGGGCCCCTCTCGGCTTCCGTAGTCCATTTGGCCCCGGAGCCTGCCAGACCCCTGGCTCTAGGAGGCTGCCCAGGGGCGCTGCCAACAGCCCCCAGGTGCTGGTTAGCCGCAGTAGCCGGCCACGGGGGAGCACACACACCTGCGCGTGTCCCCAGGCCGCACACACGGACTGCCCCGCGCTTCCCGGCGTTGCAAATAGGTCCACCGGGAAGCCCCGCCGGCCCTAGGGGCTTGTCGGGTGGGGCCGACGCACGGTGGGTGAGTGGGGAGGGCTGCTGCTGGCACACACCCACTCCTGAAGCCCACTGGGGCGGTCCAAGGGCGAGGAGCTCGGAGCTCGGTCAGGGCTGTCCCAGCAGAACTTTTTGAGGGTGGACGGACACGCCCGCGGGCAATCAGGTGTTGCGGGCAGGCCCCGGGGGCGGGCCCTGCTGAGTCCCCGAGCGCCACCTGGGTTCCTGCCACCACCCTTGGGCCGGGATGAGGTGCCACCTTGTGCGTAGAAGCCCTGCACACAGGCAAGAAGCCCCCCAGGCCCGCGGCGCACCCGACCCTGGAGCCCCCTGGCCGGCTGCAGCCACAGGGAACGGGGGTTCTGAGTTGGCAGGCCCCATTCCCGAAGCATGCACGGGCACTTCCCGAAGGGCTGACACCTGCTGCGCCTCAGCAGCCAGCCAACCTCCCTCCCTCTGGTCGGGCACTGCAAGCCACACAGCCACTTGTGTCCCCTGTGTCCCTCCCTGGAGGCCGCAGCGCGTTTTGGGTTTTGGCGCGGACGGGCCCCTCTCGGCTTCCGTAGTCCATTTGCCCCCGGAGCCTGCCAGACCCCTGGCTCTAGGAGGCTGCCCAGGGGCGCTGCCAACAGCCCCCAGGTGCTGGCTAGCCGCCTCGGCCGGCCACGGGGGGAGCACACACACCTGCGGGTGTCTCCGGGCCGCACACACGAACTTCCCCGCGCTTCCCGGTGTTGCAAATAGGACCCCCGGGAAGCCCCGCCCGCCCTAGGGGCTTGTCGGGTGGGGCCGACACAAGGTGGTTGACTGGGGAGGGCTGCTGCTGGCACACACCCACTCCTGAAGCCCACTGGGGCGGTCCAAGGGCGAGGAGCTCGGAGCTCGGTCAGGGCTGTCCCAGCAGAACTTTTTGAGGGTGGACGGACACGCCCGCGGGCAATCAGGTGTTGCGGGCAGGCCCCGGGGGCAGGCCCTGCTGAGTCCCCGAGCGCCTCCTGGGTTCCTGCCACCACCCTTGGGCCGGGATGAGGTGCCACCTTGTGCGTAGAAGCCCTGCACACAGGCAAGAAGCCCCCCAGGCCCGCGGCGCACCCGACCCTGGAGCCCCCTGGCCGGATGCAGCCACAGGGAACGGGGGTTCTGAGTTGGCAGGCCCCATTCCCGAAGCATCCACGGGCACTTCCCGAAGGGCTGACACCTGCTGCGCCTCAGCAGCCAGCCAACCTCCCTCCCTCTGGTCGGGCACTGCAAGCCACACAGCCACTTGTGTCCCCTGTGTCCCTCCCTGGAGGCCGCAGCGCGTTTTGGGTTTTGGCGCGGACGGGCCCCTCTCGGCTTCCGTAGTCCATTTGCCCCCGGAGCCTGCCAGACCCCTGGCTCTAGGAGGCTGCCCAGGGGCGCTGCCAACAGCCCCCAGGTGCTGGCTAGCCGCCTCGGCCGGCCACGGGGGGAGCACACACACCTGCGGGTGTCTCCGGGCCGCACACACGAACTTCCCCGCGCTTCCCGGTGTTGCAAATAGGACCCCCGGGAAGCCCCGCCCGCCCTAGGGGCTTGTCGGGTGGGGCCGACACAAGGTGGTTGACTGGGGAGGGCTGCTGCTGGCACACACCCACTCCTGAAGCCCACTGGGGCGGTCCAAGGGCGAGGAGCTCGGAGCTCGGTCAGGGCTGTCCCAGCAGAACTTTTTGAGGGTGGACGGACACGCCCGCGGGCAATCAGGTGTTGCGGGCAGGCCCCGGGGGCGGGCCCTGCTGAGTCCCCGAGCGCCACCTGGGTTCCTGCCACCACCCTTGGGCCGGGATGAGGTGCCACCTTGTGCGTAGAAGCCCTGCACACAGGCAAGAAGCCCCCCAGGCCCGCGGCGCACCCGACCCTGGAGCCCCCTGGCCGGCTGCAGCCACAGGGAACGGGGGTTCTGAGTTGGCAGGCCCCATTCCCGAAGCATGCACGGGCACTTCCCGAAGGGCTGACACCTGCTGCGCCTCAGCAGCCAGCCAACCTCCCTCCCTCTGGTCGGGCACTGCAAGCCACACAGCCACTTGTGTCCCCTGTGTCCCTCCCTGGAGGCCCCAGCGCGTTTTGGGTTTTGGCGCGGACGGGCCCCTCTCGGCTTCCGTAGTCCATTTGGCCCCGGAGCCTGCCAGACCCCTGGCTCTAGGAGGCTGCCCAGGGGCGCTGCCAACAGCCCCCAGGTGCTGGTTAGCCGCAGTAGCCGGCCACGGGGGAGCACACACACCTGCGCGTGTCCCCAGGCCGCACACACGGACTGCCCCGCGCTTCCCGGCGTTGCAAATAGGTCCACCGGGAAGCCCCGCCGGCCCTAGGGGCTTGTCGGGTGGGGCCGACGCACGGTGGGTGAGTGGGGAGGGCTGCTGCTGGCACACACCCACTCCTGAAGCCCACTGGGGCGGTCCAAGGGCGAGGAGCTCGGAGCTCGGTCAGGGCTGTCCCAGCAGAACTTTTTGAGGGTGGACGGACACGCCCGCGGGCAATCAGGTGTTGCGGGCAGGCCCCGCTGAGTCCCCGAGCGCCACCTGGGTTCCTGCCACCACCCTTGGGCCGGGATGAGGTGCCACCTTGTGCGTAGAAGCCCTGCACACAGGCAAGAAGCCCCCCAGGCCCGCGGCGCACCCGACCCTGGAGCCCCCTGGCCGGCTGCAGCCACAGGGAACGGGGGTTCTGAGTTGGCAGGCCCCATTCCCGAAGCATGCACGGGCACTTCCCGAAGGGCTGACACCTGCTGCGCCTCAGCAGCCAGCCAACCTCCCTCCCTCTGGTCGGGCACTGCAAGCCACACAGCCACTTGTGTCCCCTGTGTCCCTCCCTGGAGGCCGCAGCGCGTTTTGGGTTTTGGCGCGGACGGGCCCCTCTCGGCTTCCGTAGTCCATTTGGCCCCGGAGCCTGCCAGACCCCTGGCTCTAGGAGGCTGCCCAGGGGCGCTGCCAACAGCCCCCAGGTGCTGGTTAGCCGCAGTAGCCGGCCACGGGGGAGCACACACACCTGCGCGTGTCCCCAGGCCGCACACACGGACTGCCCCGCGCTTCCCGGCGTTGCAAATAGGTCCACCGGGAAGCCCCGCCGGCCCTAGGGGCTTGTCGGGTGGGGCCGACGCACGGTGGGTGAGTGGGGAGGGCTGCTGCTGGCACACACCCACTCCTGAAGCCCACTGGGGCGGTCCAAGGGCGAGGAGCTCGGAGCTCGGTCAGGGCTGTCCCAGCAGAACTTTTTGAGGGTGGACGGACACGCCCGCGGGCAATCAGGTGTTGCGGGCAGGCCCCGGGGGCAGGCCCTGCTGAGTCACCGAGCGCCACCTGGGTTCCTGCCACCACCCTTGGGCCGGGATGAGGTGCCACCTTGTGCGTAGAAGCCCTGCACACAGGCAAGAAGCCCCCCAGGCCCGCGGCACACCCGACCCTGGAGCCCCCTGGCCGGCTGCAGCCACAGGGAACGGGGGTTCTGAGTTGGCAGGCCCCATTCCCGAAGCATCCACGGGCACTTCCCGAAGGGCTGACACCTGCTGCGCCTCAGCAGCCAGCCAACCTCCCTCCCTCTGGTCGGGCACTGCAAGCCACACAGCCACTTGTGTCCCCTGTGTCCCTCCCTGGAGGCCGCAGCGCGTTTTGGGTTTTGGCGCGGACGGGCCCCTCTCGGCTTCCGTAGTCCATTTGCCCCCGGAGCCTGCCAGACCCCTGGCTCTAGGAGGCTGCCCAGGGGCGCTGCCAACAGCCCCCAGGTGCTGGCTAGCCGCCTCGGCTGGCCTCGGGGGGAGCACACACACCTGCGGGTGTCTCCGGGCCGCACACACGAACTTCCCCGCGCTTCCCGGTGTTGCAAATAGGACCCCCGGGAAGCCCCGCCCGCCCTAGGGGCTTGTCGGGTGGGGCCGACACAAGGTGGTTGACTGGGGAGGGCTGCTGCTGGCACACACCCACTCCTGAAGCCCACTGGGCGGTCCAAGGGCGAGGAGCTCGGAGCTCGGTCAGGGCTGTCCCAGCAGAACTTTTTGAGGGTGGACGGACACGCCCGCGGGCAATCAGGTGTTGCGGGCAGGCCCCGGGGGCGGGCCCTGCTGAGTCCCCGAGCGCCACCTGGGTTCCTGCCACCACCCTTGGGCCGGGATGAGGTGCCACCTTGTGCGTAGAAGCCCTGCACACAGGCAAGAAGCCCCCAGGCCCGCGGCGCACCCGACCCTGGAGCCCCCTGGCCGGCTGCAGCCACAGGGAACGGGGGTTCTGAGTTGGCAGGCCCCATTCCCGAAGCATGCACGGGCACTTCCCGAAGGGCTGACACCTGCTGCGCCTCAGCAGCCAGCCAACCTCCCTCCCTCTGGTCGGGCACTGCAAGCCACACAGCCACTTGTGTCCCCTGTGTCCCTCCCTGGAGGCCGCAGCGCGTTTTGGGTTTTGGCGCGGACGGGCCCCTCTCGGCTTCCGTAGTCCATTTGCCCCCGGAGCCTGCCAGACCCCTGGCTCTAGGAGGCTGCCCAGGGGCGCTGCCAACAGCCCCCAGGTGCTGGCTAGCCGCCTCGGCCGGCCACGGGGGGAGCACACACACCTGCGGGTGTCTCCGGGCCGCACACACGAACTTCCCCGCGCTTCCCGGCGTTGCAAATAGGACCCCCGGGAAGCCCCGCCCGCCCTAGGGGCTTGTCGGGCGGGGCCGACGAAAGGTGGTTGACTGGGGAGGGCTGCTGCTGGCACACACCCACTCCTGAAGCCCACTGGGGCGGTCCAAGGGCGATGAGCTCGGAGCTCGGTCAGGGCTGTCCCAGCAGAACTTTTTGAGGGTGGACGGACACGCCCGCGGGCAATCAGGTGTTGCGGGCAGGCCCCGGGGGCAGGCCCTGCTGAGTCCCCGAGCGCCTCCTGGGTTCCTGCCACCACCCTTGGGCCGGGATGAGGTGCCACCTTGTGCGTAGAAGCCCTGCACACAGGCAAGAAGCCCCCCAGGCCCGCGGCGCACCCGACCCTGGAGCCCCCTGGCCGGCTGCAGCCACAGGGAACGGGGGTTCTGAGTTGGCAGGCCCCATTCCCGAAGCATCCACGGGCACTTCCCGAAGGGCTGACACCTGCTGCGCCTCAGCAGCCAGCCAACCTCCCTCCCTCTGGTCGGGCACTGCAAGCCACACAGCCACTTGTGTCCCCTGTGTCCCTCCCTGGAGGCCGCAGCGCGTTTTGGGTTTTGGCGCGGACGGGCCCCTCTCGGCTTCCGTAGTCCATTTGCCCCCGGAGCCTGCCAGACCCCTGGCTCTAGGAGGCTGCCCAGGGGCGCTGCCAACAGCCCCCAGGTGCTGGCTAGCCGCCTCGGCTGGCCACGGGGGGAGCACACACACCTGCGGGTGTCTCCGGGCCGCACACAAGAACTTCACCGCGCTTCCCGGTGTTGCAAATAGGACCCCCGGGAAGCCCCGCCCGCCCTAGGGGCTTGTCGGGTGGGGCCGACACAAGGTGGTTGACTGGGGAGGGCTGCTGCTGGCACACACCCACTCCTGAAGCCCACTGGGGCGGTCCAAGGGCGAGGAGCTCGGAGCTCGGTCAGGGCTGTCCCAGCAGAACTTTTTGAGGGTGGACGGACACGCCCGCGGGCAATCAGGTGTTGCGGGCAGGCCCCGGGGGCGGGCCCTGCTGAGTCCCCGAGCGCCACCTGGGTTCCTGCCACCACCCTTGGGCCGGGATGAGGTGCCACCTTGTGCGTAGAAGCCCTGCACATAGGCAAGAAGCCCCCCAGGCCCGCGGCGCACCCGACCCTGGAGCCCCCTGGCCGGCTGCAGCCACAGGGAACGGGGGTTCTGAGTTGGCAGGCCCCATTCCCGAAGCATGCACGGGCACTTCCCGAAGGGCTGACACCTGCTGCGCCTCAGCAGCCAGCCAACCTCCCTCCCTCTGGTCGGGCACTGCAAGCCACACAGCCACTTGTGTCCCCTGTGTCCCTCCCTGGAGGCCCCAGCGCGTTTTGGGTTTTGGCGCGGACGGGCCCCTCTCGGCTTCCGTAGTCCATTTGGCCCCGGAGCCTGCCAGACCCCTGGCTCTAGGAGGCTGCCCAGGGGCGCTGCCAACAGCCCCCAGGTGCTGGTTAGCCGCAGTAGCCGGCCACGGGGGAGCACACACACCTGCGCGTGTCCCCAGGCCGCACACACGGACTGCCCCGCGCTTCCCGGCGTTGCAAATAGGTCCACCGGGAAGCCCCGCCGGCCCTAGGGGCTTGTCGGGTGGGGCCGACGCACGGTGGGTGAGTGGGGAGGGCTGCTGCTGGCACACACCCACTCCTGAAGCCCACTGGGGCGGTCCAAGGGCGAGGAGCTCGGAGCTCGGTCAGGGCTGTCCCAGCAGAACTTTTTGAGGGTGGACGGACACGCCCGCGGGCAATCAGGTGTTGCGGGCAGGCCCCGCTGAGTCCCCGAGCGCCACCTGGGTTCCTGCCACCACCCTTGGGCCGGGATGAGGTGCCACCTTGTGCGTAGAAGCCCTGCACACAGGCAAGAAGCCCCCCAGGCCCGCGGCACACCCGACCCTGGAGCCCCCTGGCCGGCTGCAGCCACAGGGAACAGGGGTTCTGAGTTGGCAGGCCCCATTCCCGAAGCATGCACGGGCACTTCCCGAAGGGCTGACACCTGCTGCGCCTCAGCAGCCAGCCAACCTCCCTCCCTCTGGTCGGGCACTGCAAGCCACACAGCCACTTGTGTCCCCTGTGTCCCTCCCTGGAGGCCGCAGCGCGTTTTGGGTTTTGGCGCGGACGGGCCCCTCTCGGCTTCCGTAGTCCATTTGCCCCCGGAGCCTGCCAGACCCCTGGCTCTAGGAGGCTGCCCAGGGGCGCTGCCAACAGCCCCCAGGTGCTGGCTAGCCGCCTCGGCCGGCCACGGGGGGAGCACACACACCTGCGGGTGTCTCCGGGCCGCACACACGAACTTCCCCGCGCTTCCCGGTGTTGCAAATAGGACCCCCGGGAAGCCCCGCCCGCCCTAGGGGCTTGTCGGGTGGGGCCGACACAAGGTGGTTGACTGGGGAGGGCTGCTGCTGGCACACACCCACTCCTGAAGCCCACTGGGGCGGTCCAAGGGCGAGGAGCTCGGAGCTCGGTCAGGGCTGTCCCAGCAGAACTTTTTGAGGGTGGACGGACACGCCCGCGGGCAATCAGGTGTTGCGGGCAGGCCCCGGGGGCGGGCCCTGCTGAGTCCCCGAGCGCCACCTGGGTTCCTGCCACCACCCTTGGGCCGGGATGAGGTGCCACCTTGTGCGTAGAAGCCCTGCACACAGGCAAGAAGCCCCCCAGGCCCGCGGCGCACCCGACCCTGGAGCCCCCTGGCCGGCTGCAGCCACAGGGAACGGGGGTTCTGAGTTGGCAGGCCCCATTCCCGAAGCATCCACGGGCACTTCCCGAAGGGCTGACACCTGCTGCGCCTCAGCAGCCAGCCAACCTCCCTCCCTCTGGTCGGGCACTGCAAGCCACACAGCCACTTGTGTCCCCTGTGTCCCTCCCTGGAGGCCGCAGCGCGTTTTGGGTTTTGGCGCGGACGGGCCCCTCTCGGCTTCCGTAGTCCATTTGCCCCCGGAGCCTGCCAGACCCCTGGCTCTAGGAGGCTGCCCAGGGGCGCTGCCAACAGCCCCCAGGTGCTGGCTAGCCGCCTCGGCCGGCCACGGGGGGAGCACACACACCTGCGGGTGTCTCCGGGCCGCACACACGAACTTCCCCGCGCTTCCCGGTGTTGCAAATAGGACCCCCGGGAAGCCCCGCCCGCCCTAGGGGCTTGTCGGGTGGGGCCGACACAAGGTGGTTGACTGGGGAGGGCTGCTGCTGGCACACACCCACTCCTGAAGCCCACTGGGGCGGTCCAAGGGCGAGGAGCTCGGAGCTCGGTCAGGGCTGTCCCAGCAGAACTTTTTGAGGGTGGACGGACACGCCCGCGGGCAATCAGGTGTTGCGGGCAGGCCCCGGGGGCGGGCCCTGCTGAGTCCCCGAGTGCCACCTGGGTTCCTGCCACCACCCTTGGGCCGGGATGAGGTGCCACCTTGTGCGTAGAAGCCCTGCACACAGGCAAGAAGCCCCCCAGGCCCGCGGCGCACCCGACCCTGGAGCCCCCTGGCCGGCTGCAGCCACAGGGAACGGGGGTTCTGAGTTGGCAGGCCCCATTCCCGAAGCATGCACGGGCACTTCCCGAAGGGCTGACACCTGCTGCGCCTCAGCAGCCAGCCAACCTCCCTCCCTCTGGTCGGGCACTGCAAGCCACACAGCCACTTGTGTCCCCTGTGTCCCTCCCTGGAGGCCGCAGCGCTTTTTGGGTTTTGGCGCGGACGGGCCCCTCTCAGCTTCCGTAGTCCATTTGCCCCCGGAGCCTGCCAGACCCCTGGCTCTAGGAGGCTGCCCAGGGGCGCTGCCAACAGCCCCCAGGTGCTGGCTAGCCGCCTCGGCCGGCCACGGGGGGAGCACACACAGCTGCGGGTGTCTCCGGGCCGCACACACGAACTTCCCCACGCTTCCCGGTGTTGCAAATAGGACCCCCGGGAAGCCCCGCCCGCCCTAGGGGCTTGTCGGGTGGGGCCGACACAAGGTGGTTGACTGGGGAGGGCTGCTGCTGGCACACACCCACTCCTGAAGCCCACTGGGGCGGTCCAAGGGCGAGGAGCTCGGAGCTCGGTCAGGGCTGTCCCAGCAGAACTTTTTGAGGGTGGACGGACACGCCCGCGGGCAATCAGGTGTTGCGGGCAGGCCCCGGGGGCGGGCCCTGCTGAGTCCCCGAGCGCCACCTGGGTTCCTGCCACCACCCTTGGGCCGGGATGAGGTGCCACCTTGTGCGTAGAAGCCCTGCACACAGGCAAGAAGCCCCCCAGGCCCGCGGCGCACCCGACCCTGGAGCCCACTGGCCGGCTGCAGCCACAGGGAACGGGGGTTCTGAGTTGGCAGGCCCCATTCCCGAAGCATGCACGGGCACTTCCCGAAGGGCTGACACCTGCTGCGCCTCAGCAGCCAGCCAACCTCCCTCCCTCTGGTCGGGCACTGCAAGCCACACAGCCACTTGTGTCCCCTGTGTCCCTCCCTGGAGGCCCCAGCGCGTTTTGGGTTTTGGCGCGGACGGGCCCCTCTCGGCTTCCGTAGTCCATTTGGCCCCGGAGCCTGCCAGACCCCTGGCTCTAGGAGGCTGCCCAGGGGCGCTGCCAACAGCCCCCAGGTGCTGGTTAGCCGCAGTAGCCGGCCACGGGGGAGCACACACACCTGCGCGTGTCCCCAGGCCGCACACACGGACTGCCCCGCGCTTCCCGGCGTTGCAAATAGGTCCACCGGGAAGCCCCGCCGGCCCTAGAGGCTTGTCGGGTGGGGCCGACGCACGGTGGGTGAGTGGGGAGGGCTGCTGCTGGCACACACCCACTCCTGAAGCCCACTGGGGCGGTCCAAGGGCGAGGAGCTCGGAGCTCGGTCAGGGCTGTCCCAGCAGAACTTTTTGAGGGTGGACGGACACGCCCGCGGGCAATCAGGTGTTGCGGGCAGGCCCCGGGGGCAGGCCTTGCTGAGTCCCCGAGCGCCACCTGGGTTCCTGCCACCACCCTTGGGCCGGGATGAGGTGCCACCTTGTGCGTAGAAGCCCTGCACACAGGCAAGAAGCCCCCCAGGCCCGCGGCACACCCGACCCTGGAGCCCCCTGGCCGGCTGCAGCCACAGGGAACGGGGGTTCTGAGTTGGCAGGCCCCATTCCCGAAGCATCCACGGGCACTTCCCGAAGGGCTGACACCTGCTGCGCCTCAGCAGCCAGCCAACCTCCCTCCCTCTGGTCGGGCACTGCAAGCCACACAGCCACTTGTGTCCCCTGTGTCCCTCCCTGGAGGCCCCAGCGCGTTTTGGGTTTTGGCGCGGACGGGCCCCTCTCGGCTTCCGTAGTCCATTTGGCCCCGGAGCCTGCCAGACCCCTGGCTCTAGGAGGCTGCCCAGGGGCGCTGCAACAGCCCCCAGGTGCTGGTTAGCCGCAGTAGCCGGCCACGGGGGAGCACACACACCTGCGCGTGTCCCCAGGCCGCACACACGGACTGCCCCGCGCTTCCCGGCGTTGCAAATAGGTCCACCGGGAAGCCCCGCCGGCCCTAGGGGCTTGTCGGGTGGGGCCGACGCACGGTGGGTGAGTGGGGAGGGCTGCTGCTGGCACACACCCACTCCTGAAGCCCACTGGGGCGGTCCAAGGGCGAGGAGCTCGGAGCTCGGTCAGGGCTGTCCCAGCAGAACTTTTTGAGGGTGGACGGACACGCCCGCGGGCAATCAGGTGTTGCGGGCAGGCCCCGCTGAGTCCCCGAGCGCCACCTGGGTTCCTGCCACCACCCTTGGGCCGGGATGAGGTGCCACCTTGTGCGTAGAAGCCCTGCACACAGGCAAGAAGCCCCCAGGCCCGCGGCACACCCGACCCTGGAGCCCCCTGGCCGGCTGCAGCCACAGGGAACGGGGGTTCTGAGTTGGCAGGCCCCATTCCCGAAGCATGCACGAGCACTTCCCGAAGGGCTGACACCTGCTGCGCCTCAGCAGCCAGCCAACCTCCCTCCCTCTGGTCGGGCACTGCAAGCCACACAGCCACTTGTGTCCCCTGTGTCCCTCCCTGGAGGCCGCAGCGCGTTTTGGTTTTGGCGCGGACGGGCCCCTCTCGGCTTCCGTAGTCCATTTGCCCCCGGAGCCTGCCAGACCCCTGGCTCTAGGAGGCTGCCCAGGGGCGCTGCCAACAGCCCCCAGGTGCTGGCTAGCCGCCTCGGCCGGCCACGGGGGGAGCACACACACCTGCGGGTGTCTCCGGGCCGCACACACGAACTTCCCCGCGCTTCCCGGTGTTGCAAATAGGACCCCCGGGAAGCCCCGCCGCCCTAGGGGCTTGTCGGGTGGGGCCGACACAAGGTGGTTGACTGGGGAGGGCTGCTGCTGGCACACACCCACTCCTGAAGCCCACTGGGGCGGTCCAAGGGCGAGGAGCTCGGAGCTCGGTCAGGGCTGTCCCAGCAGAACTTTTTGAGGGTGGACGGACACGCCCGCGGGCAATCAGGTGTTGCGGGCAGGCCCCGGGGGCAGGCCCTGCTGAGTCCCCGAGCGCCTCCTGGGTTCCTGCCACCACCCTTGGGCCGGGATGAGGTGCCACCTTGTGCGTAGAAGCCCTGCACACAGGCAAGAAGCCCCCCAGGCCCGCGGCGCACCCGACCCTGGAGCCCCCTGGCCGGATGCAGCCACAGGGAACGGGGGTTCTGAGTTGGCAGGCCCCATTCCCGAAGCATGCACGGGCACTTCCCGAAGGGCTGACACCTGCTGCGCCTCAGCAGCCAGCCAACCTCCCTCCCTCTGGTCGGGCACTGCAAGCCACACAGCCACTTGTGTCCCCTGTGTCCCTCCCTGGAGGCCGCAGCGCGTTTTGGGTTTTGGCGCGGACGGGCCCCTCTCGGCTTCCGTAGTCCATTTGCCCCCGGAGCCTGCCAGACCCCTGGCTCTAGGAGGCTGCCCAGGGGCGCTGCCAACAGCCCCCAGGTGCTGGTTAGCCGCAGTAGCCGGCCACGGGGGAGCACACACACCTGCGCGTGTCCCCAGGCCGCACACACGGACTGCCCCGCGCTTCCCGGCGTTGCAAATAGGTCCACCGGGAAGCCCCGCCGGCCCTAGGGGCTTGTCGGGTGGGGCCGACGCACGGTGGGTGAGTGGGGAGGGCTGCTGCTGGCACACACCCACTCCTGAAGCCCACTGGGGCGGTCCAAGGGCGAGGAGCTCGGAGCTCGGTCAGGGCTGTCCCAGCAGAACTTTTTGAGGGTGGACGGACACGCCCGCGGCAATCAGGTGTTGCGGGCAGGCCCCGCTGAGTCCCCGAGCGCCACCTGGGTTCCTGCCACCACCCTTGGGCCGGGATGAGGTGCCACCTTGTGCGTAGAAGCCCTGCACACAGGCAAGAAGCCCCCCAGGCCCGCGGCGCACCCGACCCTGGAGCCCCCTGGCCGGCTGCAGCCACAGGGAACGGGGGTTCTGAGTTGGCAGGCCCCATTCCCGAAGCATGCACGGGCACTTCCCGAAGGGCTGACACCTGCTGCGCCTCAGCAGCCAGCCAACCTCCCTCCCTCTGGTCGGGCACTGCAAGCCACACAGCCACTTGTGTCCCCTGTGTCCCTCCCTGGAGGCCCCAGCGCGTTTTGGGTTTTGGGCGCGGACGGGCCCCTCTCGGCTTCCGTAGTCCATTTGGCCCCGGAGCCTGCCAGACCCCTGGCTCTAGGAGGCTGCCCAGGGGCGCTGCCAACAGCCCCCAGGTGCTGGTTAGCCGCAGTAGCCGGCCACGGGGGAGCACACACACCTGCGCGTGTCCCCAGGCCGCACACACGGACTGCCCCGCGCTTCCCGGCGTTGCAAATAGGTCCACCGGGAAGCCCCGCCGGCCCTAGGGGCTTGTCGGGTGGGGCCGACGCACGGTGGGTGAGTGGGGAGGGCTGCTGCTGGCACACACCCACTCCTGAAGCCCACTGGGGCGGTCCAAGGGCGAGGAGCTCGGAGCTCGGTCAGGGCTGTCCCAGCAGAACTTTTTGAGGGTGGACGGACACGCCCGCGGGCAATCAGGTGTTGCGGGCAGGCCCCGCTGAGTCCCCGAGCGCCACCTGGGTTCCTGCCACCACCCTTGGGCCGGGATGAGGTGCCACCTTGTGCGTAGAAGCCCTGCACACAGGCAAGAAGCCCCCCAGGCCCGCGGCACACCCGACCCTGGAGCCCCCTGGCCGGCTGCAGCCACAGGGAACGGGGGTTCTGAGTTGGCAGGCCCCATTCCCGAAGCATGCACGGGCACTTCCCGAAGGGCTGACACCTGCTGCGCCTCAGCAGCCAGCCAACCTCCCTCCCTCTGGTCGGGCACTGCAAGCCACACAGCCACTTGTGTCCCCTGTGTCCCTCCCTGGAGGCCGCAGCGCGTTTTGGGTTTTGGCGCGGACGGGCCCCTCTCGGCTTCCGTAGTCCATTTGCCCCCGGAGCCTGCCAGACCCCTGGCTCTAGGAGGCTGCCCAGGGGCGCTGCCAACAGCCCCCAGGTGCTGGCTAGCCGCCTCGGCCGGCCACGGGGGGAGCACACACACCTGCGGGTGTCTCCGGGCCGCACACACGAACTTCCCCGCGCTTCCCGGTGTTGCAAATAGGACCCCCGGGAAGCCCCGCCCGCCCTAGGGGCTTGTCGGGTGGGGCCGACACAAGGTGGTTGACTGGGGAGGGCTGCTGCTGGCACACACCCACTCCTGAAGCCCACTGGGGCGGTCCAAGGGCGAGGAGCTCGGAGCTCGGTCAGGGCTGTCCCAGCAGAACTTTTTGAGGGTGGACGGACACGCCCGCGGGCAATCAGGTGTTGCGGGCAGGCCCCGGGGGCGGGCCCTGCTGAGTCCCCGAGCGCCACCTGGGTTCCTGCCACCACCCTTGGGCCGGGATGAGGTGCCACCTTGTGCGTAGAAGCCCTGCACACAGGCAAGAAGCCCCCCAGGCCCGCGGCGCACCCGACCCTGGAGCCCCCTGGCCGGCTGCAGCCACAGGGAACGGGGGTTCTGAGTTGGCAGGCCCCATTCCCGAAGCATCCACGGGCACTTCCCGAAGGGCTGACACCTGCTGCGCCTCAGCAGCCAGCCAACCTCCCTCCCTCTGGTCGGGCACTGCAAGCCACACAGCCACTTGTGTCCCCTGTGTCCCTCCCTGGAGGCCGCAGCGCGTTTTGGGTTTTGGCGCGGACGGGCCCCTCTCGGCTTCCGTAGTCCATTTGCCCCCGGAGCCTGCCAGACCCCTGGCTCTAGGAGGCTGCCCAGGGGCGCTGCCAACAGCCCCCAGGTGCTGGCTAGCCGCCTCGGCCGGCCACGGGGGGAGCACACACACCTGCGGGTGTCTCCGGGCCGCACACACGAACTTCCCCGCGCTTCCCGGCGTTGCAAATAGGACCCCCGGGAAGCCCCGCCCGCCCTAGGGGCTTGTCGGGCGGGGCCGACGAAAGGTGGTTGACTGGGGAGGGCTGCTGCTGGCACACACCCACTCCTGAAGCCCACTGGGGCGGTCCAAGGGCGATGAGCTCGGAGCTCGGTCAGGGCTGTCCCAGCAGAACTTTTTGAGGGTGGACGGACACGCCCGCGGGCAATCAGGTGTTGCGGGCAGGCCCCGGGGGCAGGCCCTGCTGAGTCCCCGAGCGCCTCCTGGGTTCCTGCCACCACCCTTGGGCCGGGATGAGGTGCCACCTTGTGCGTAGAAGCCCTGCACACAGGCAAGAAGCCCCCCAGGCCCGCGGCGCACCCGACCCTGGAGCCCCCTGGCCGGATGCAGCCACAGGGAACGGGGGTTCTGAGTTGGCAGGCCCCATTCCCGAAGCATCCACGGGCACTTCCCGAAGGGCTGACACCTGCTGCGCCTCAGCAGCCAGCCAACCTCCCTCCCTCTGGTCGGGCACTGCAAGCCACACAGCCACTTGTGTCCCCTGTGTCCCTCCCTGGAGGCCGCAGCGCGTTTTGGGTTTTGGCGCGGACGGGCCCCTCTCGGCTTCCGTAGTCCATTTGCCCCCGGAGCCTGCCAGACCCCTGGCTCTAGGAGGCTGCCCAGGGGCGCTGCCAACAGCCCCCAGGTGCTGGCTAGCCGCCTCGGCTGGCCACGGGGGGAGCACACACACCTGCGGGTGTCTCCGGGCCGCACACAAGAACTTCACCGCGCTTCCCGGTGTTGCAAATAGGACCCCCGGGAAGCCCCGCCCGCCCTAGGGGCTTGTCGGGTGGGGCCGACACAAGGTGGTTGACTGGGGAGGGCTGCTGCTGGCACACACCCACTCCTGAAGCCCACTGGGGCGGTCCAAGGGCGAGGAGCTCGGAGCTCGGTCAGGGCTGTCCCAGCAGAACTTTTTGAGGGTGGACGGACACGCCCGCGGGCAATCAGGTGTTGCGGGCAGGCCCCGGGGGCGGGCCCTGCTGAGTCCCCGAGCGCCACCTGGGTTCCTGCCACCACCCTTGGGCCGGGATGAGGTGCCACCTTGTGCGTAGAAGCCCTGCACATAGGCAAGAAGCCCCCCAGGCCCGCGGCGCACCCGACCCTGGAGCCCCCTGGCCGGCTGCAGCCACAGGGAACGGGGGTTCTGAGTTGGCAGGCCCCATTCCCGAAGCATGCACGGGCACTTCCCGAAGGGCTGACACCTGCTGCGCCTCAGCAGCCAGCCAACCTCCCTCCCTCTGGTCGGGCACTGCAAGCCACACAGCCACTTGTGTCCCCTGTGTCCCTCCCTGGAGGCCCCAGCGCGTTTTGGGTTTTGGCGCGGACGGGCCCCTCTCGGCTTCCGTAGTCCATTTGGCCCCGGAGCCTGCCAGACCCCTGGCTCTAGGAGGCTGCCCAGGGGCGCTGCCAACAGCCCCCAGGTGCTGGTTAGCCGCAGTAGCCGGCCACGGGGGAGCACACACACCTGCGCGTGTCCCCAGGCCGCACACACGGACTGCCCCGCGCTTCCCGGCGTTGCAAATAGGTCCACCGGGAAGCCCCGCCGGCCCTAGGGGCTTGTCGGGTGGGGCCGACGCACGGTGGGTGAGTGGGGAGGGCTGCTGCTGGCACACACCCACTCCTGAAGCCCACTGGGGCGGTCCAAGGGCGAGGAGCTCGGAGCTCGGTCAGGGCTGTCCCAGCAGAACTTTTTGAGGGTGGACGGACACGCCCGCGGGCAATCAGGTGTTGCGGGCAGGCCCCGGGGGCGGGCCCTGCTGAGTCCCCGAGCGCCACCTGGGTTCCTGCCACCACCCTTGGGCCGGGATGAGGTGCCACCTTGTGCGTAGAAGCCCTGCACACAGGCAAGAAGCCCCCCAGGCCCGCGGCGCACCCGACCCTGGAGCCCCCTGGCCGGCTGCAGCCACAGGGAACGGGGGTTCTGAGTTGGCAGGCCCCATTCCCGAAGCATGCACGGGCACTTCCCGAAGGGCTGACACCTGCTGCGCCTCAGCAGCCAGCCAACCTCCCTCCCTCTGGTCGGGCACTGCAAGCCACACAGCCACTTGTGTCCCCTGTGTCCCTCCCTGGAGGCCCCAGCGCGTTTTGGGTTTTGGCGCGGACGGGCCCCTCTCGGCTTCCGTAGTCCATTTGGCCCCGGAGCCTGCCAGACCCCTGGCTCTAGGAGGCTGCCCAGGGGCGCTGCCAACAGCCCCCAGGTGCTGGTTAGCCGCAGTAGCCGGCCACGGGGGAGCACACACACCTGCGCGTGTCCCCAGGCCGCACACACGGACTGCCCCGCGCTTCCCGGCGTTGCAAATAGGTCCACCGGGAAGCCCCGCCGGCCCTAGGGGCTTGTCGGGTGGGGCCGACGCACGGTGGGTGAGTGGGGAGGGCTGCTGCTGGCACACACCCACTCCTGAAGCCCACTGGGGCGGTCCAAGGGCGAGGAGCTCGGAGCTCGGTCAGGGCTGTCCCAGCAGAACTTTTTGAGGGTGGACGGACACGCCCGCGGGCAATCAGGTGTTGCGGGCAGGCCCCGCTGAGTCCCCGAGCGCCACCTGGGTTCCTGCCACCACCCTTGGGCCGGGATGAGGTGCCACCTTGTGCGTAGAAGCCCTGCACACAGGCAAGAAGCCCCCCAGGCCCGCGGCGCACCCGACCCTGGAGCCCCCTGGCCGGCTGCAGCCACAGGGAACGGGGGTTCTGAGTTGGCAGGCCCCATTCCCGAAGCATGCACGGGCACTTCCCGAAGGGCTGACACCTGCTGCGCCTCAGCAGCCAGCCAACCTCCCTCCCTCTGGTCGGGCACTGCAAGCCACACAGCCACTTGTGTCCCCTGTGTCCCTCCCTGGAGGCCCCAGCGCGTTTTGGGTTTTGGCGCGGACGGGCCCCTCTCGGCTTCCGTAGTCCATTTGGCCCCGGAGCCTGCCAGACCCCTGGCTCTAGGAGGCTGCCCAGGGGCGCTGCCAACAGCCCCCAGGTGCTGGTTAGCCGCAGTAGCCGGCCACGGGGGAGCACACACACCTGCGCGTGTCCCCAGGCCGCACACACGGACTGCCCCGCGCTTCCCGGCGTTGCAAATAGGTCCACCGGGAAGCCCCGCCGGCCCTAGGGGCTTGTCGGGTGGGGCCGACGCACGGTGGGTGAGTGGGGAGGGCTGCTGCTGGCACACACCCACTCCTGAAGCCCACTGGGGCGGTCCAAGGGCGAGGAGCTCGGAGCTCGGTCAGGGCTGTCCCAGCAGAACTTTTTGAGGGTGGACGGACACGCCCGCGGGCAATCAGGTGTTGCGGGCAGGCCCCGGGGGCAGGCCCTGCTGAGTCCCCGAGCGCCACCTGGGTTCCTGCCACCACCCTTGGGCCGGGATGAGGTGCCACCTTGTGCGTAGAAGCCCTGCACACAGGCAAGAAGCCCCCCAGGCCCGCGGCACACCCGACCCTGGAGCCCCCTGGCCGGCTGCAGCCACAGGGAACGGGGGTTCTGAGTTGGCAGGCCCCATTCCCGAAGCATCCAGGGGCACTTCCCGAAGGGCTGACACCTGCTGCGCCTCAGCAGCCAGCCAACCTCCCTCCCTCTGGTCGGGCACTGCAAGCCACACAGCCACTTGTGTCCCCTGTGTCCCTCCCTGGAGGCCGCAGCGCGTTTTGGGTTTTGGCGCGGACGGGCCCCTCTCGGCTTCCGTAGTCCATTTGCCCCCGGAGCCTGCCAGACCCCTGGCTCTAGGAGGCTGCCCAGGGGCGCTGCCAACAGCCCCCAGGTGCTGGCTAGCCGCCTCGGCTGGCCTCGGGGGGAGCACACACACCTGCGGGTGTCTCCGGGCCGCACACACGAACTTCCCCGCGCTTCCCGGTGTTGCAAATAGGACCCCCGGGAAGCCCCGCCCGCCCTAGGGGCTTGTCGGGTGGGGCCGACACAAGGTGGTTGACTGGGGAGGGCTGCTGCTGGCACACACCCACTCCTGAAGCCCACTGGGGCGGTCCAAGGGCGAGGAGCTCGGAGCTCGGTCAGGGCTGTCCCAGCAGAACTTTTTGAGGGTGGACGGACACGCCCGCGGGCAATCAGGTGTTGCGGGCAGGCCCCGGGGGCGGGCCCTGCTGAGTCCCCGAGCGCCACCTGGGTTCCTGCCACCACCCTTGGGCCGGGATGAGGTGCCACCTTGTGCGTAGAAGCCCTGCACACAGGCAAGAAGCCCCCCAGGCCCGCGGCGCACCCGACCCTGGAGCCCCCTGGCCGGCTGCAGCCACAGGGAACGGGGGTTCTGAGTTGGCAGGCCCCATTCCCGAAGCATGCACGGGCACTTCCCGAAGGGCTGACACCTGCTGCGCCTCAGCAGCCAGCCAACCTCCCTCCCTCTGGTCGGGCACTGCAAGCCACACAGCCACTTGTGTCCCCTGTGTCCCTCCCTGGAGGCCGCAGCGCGTTTTGGGTTTTGGCGCGGACGGGCCCCTCTCGGCTTCCGTAGTCCATTTGCCCCCGGAGCCTGCCAGACCCCTGGCTCTAGGAGGCTGCCCAGGGGCGCTGCCAACAGCCCCCAGGTGCTGGCTAGCCGCCTCGGCCGGCCACGGGGGGAGCACACACACCTGCGGGTGTCTCCGGGCCGCACACACGAACTTCCCCGCGCTTCCCGGCGTTGCAAATAGGACCCCCGGGAAGCCCCGCCCGCCCTAGGGGCTTGTCGGGCGGGGCCGACGAAAGGTGGTTGACTGGGGAGGGCTGCTGCTGGCACACACCCACTCCTGAAGCCCACTGGGGCGGTCCAAGGGCGATGAGCTCGGAGCTCGGTCAGGGCTGTCCCAGCAGAACTTTTTGAGGGTGGACGGACACGCCCGCGGGCAATCAGGTGTTGCGGGCAGGCCCCGGGGGCAGGCCCTGCTGAGTCCCCGAGCGCCTCCTGGGTTCCTGCCACCACCCTTGGGCCGGGATGAGGTGCCACCTTGTGCGTAGAAGCCCTGCACACAGGCAAGAAGCCCCCCAGGCCCGCGGCGCACCCGACCCTGGAGCCCCCTGGCCGGCTGCAGCCACAGGGAACGGGGGTTCTGAGTTGGCAGGCCCCATTCCCGAAGCATCCACGGGCACTTCCCGAAGGGCTGACACCTGCTGCGCCTCAGCAGCCAGCCAACCTCCCTCCCTCTGGTCGGGCACTGCAAGCCACACAGCCACTTGTGTCCCCTGTGTCCCTCCCTGGAGGCCGCAGCGCGTTTTGGGTTTTGGCGCGGACGGGCCCCTCTCGGCTTCCGTAGTCCATTTGCCCCCGGAGCCTGCCAGACCCCTGGCTCTAGGAGGCTGCCCAGGGGCGCTGCCAACAGCCCCCAGGTGCTGGCTAGCCGCCTCGGCTGGCCACGGGGGGAGCACACACACCTGCGGGTGTCTCCGGGCCGCACACAAGAACTTCACCGCGCTTCCCGGTGTTGCAAATAGGACCCCCGGGAAGCCCCGCCCGCCCTAGGGTCTTGTCGGGTGGGGCCGACACAAGGTGGTTGACTGGGGAGGGCTGCTGCTGGCACACACCCACTCCTGAAGCCCACTGGGGCGGTCCAAGGGCGAGGAGCTCGGAGCTCGGTCAGGGCTGTCCCAGCAGAACTTTTTGAGGGTGGACGGACACGCCCGCGGGCAATCAGGTGTTGCGGGCAGGCCCCGGGGGCGGGCCCTGCTGAGTCCCCGAGCGCCACCTGGGTTCCTGCCACCACCCTTGGGCCGGGATGAGGTGCCACCTTGTGCGTAGAAGCCCTGCACATAGGCAAGAAGCCCCCCAGGCCCGCGGCGCACCCGACCCTGGAGCCCCCTGGCCGGCTGCAGCCACAGGGAACGGGGGTTCTGAGTTGGCAGGCCCCATTCCCGAAGCATGCACGGGCACTTCCCGAAGGGCTGACACCTGCTGCGCCTCAGCAGCCAGCCAACCTCCCTCCCTCTGGTCGGGCACTGCAAGCCACACAGCCACTTGTGTCCCCTGTGTCCCTCCCTGGAGGCCCCAGCGCGTTTTGGGTTTTGGCGCGGACGGGCCCCTCTCGGCTTCCGTAGTCCATTTGGCCCCGGAGCCTGCCAGACCCCTGGCTCTAGGAGGCTGCCCAGGGGCGCTGCCAACAGCCCCCAGGTGCTGGTTAGCCGCAGTAGCCGGCCACGGGGGAGCACACACACCTGCGCGTGTCCCCAGGCCGCACACACGGACTGCCCCGCGCTTCCCGGCGTTGCAAATAGGTCCACCGGGAAGCCCCGCCGGCCCTAGGGGCTTGTCGGGTGGGGCCGACGCACGGTGGGTGAGTGGGGAGGGCTGCTGCTGGCACACACCCACTCCTGAAGCCCACTGGGGCGGTCCAAGGGCGAGGAGCTCGGAGCTCGGTCAGGGCTGTCCCAGCAGAACTTTTTGAGGGTGGACGGACACGCCCGCGGGCAATCAGGTGTTGCGGGCAGGCCCCGCTGAGTCCCCGAGCGCCACCTGGGTTCCTGCCACCACCCTTGGGCCGGGATGAGGTGCCACCTTGTGCGTAGAAGCCCTGCACACAGGCAAGAAGCCCCCCAGGCCCGCGGCACACCCGACCCTGGAGCCCCCTGGCCGGCTGCAGCCACAGGGAACGGGGGTTCTGAGTTGGCAGGCCCCATTCCCGAAGCATGCACGGGCACTTCCCGAAGGGCTGACACCTGCTGCGCCTCAGCAGCCAGCCAACCTCCCTCCCTCTGGTCGGGCACTGCAAGCCACACAGCCACTTGTGTCCCCTGTGTCCCTCCCTGGAGGCCGCAGCGCGTTTTGGGTTTTGGCGCGGACGGGCCCCTCTCGGCTTCCGTAGTCCATTTGCCCCCGGAGCCTGCCAGACCCCTGGCTCTAGGAGGCTGCCCAGGGGCGCTGCCAACAGCCCCCAGGTGCTGGCTAGCCGCCTCGGCCGGCCACGGGGGGAGCACACACACCTGCGGGTGTCTCCGGGCCGCACACACGAACTTCCCCGCGCTTCCCGGTGTTGCAAATAGGACCCCCGGGAAGCCCCGCCCGCCCTAGGGGCTTGTCGGGTGGGGCCGACACAAGGTGGTTGACTGGGGAGGGCTGCTGCTGGCACACACCCACTCCTGAAGCCCACTGGGGCGGTCCAAGGGCGAGGAGCTCGGAGCTCGGTCAGGGCTGTCCCAGCAGAACTTTTTGAGGGTGGACGGACACGCCCGCGGGCAATCAGGTGTTGCGGGCAGGCCCCGGGGGCGGGCCCTGCTGAGTCCCCGAGCGCCACCTGGGTTCCTGCCACCACCCTTGGGCCGGGATGAGGTGCCACCTTGTGCGTAGAAGCCCTGCACACAGGCAAGAAGCCCCCCAGGCCCGCGGCGCACCCGACCCTGGAGCCCCCTGGCCGGCTGCAGCCACAGGGAACGGGGGTTCTGAGTTGGCAGGCCCCATTCCCGAAGCATCCACGGGCACTTCCCGAAGGGCTGACACCTGCTGCGCCTCAGCAGCCAGCCAACCTCCCTCCCTCTGGTCGGGCACTGCAAGCCACACAGCCACTTGTGTCCCCTGTGTCCCTCCCTGGAGGCCGCAGCGCGTTTTGGGTTTTGGCGCGGACGGGCCCCTCTCGGCTTCCGTAGTCCATTTGCCCCCGGAGCCTGCCAGACCCCTGGCTCTAGGAGGCTGCCCAGGGGCGCTGCCAACAGCCCCCAGGTGCTGGCTAGCCGCCTCGGCCGGCCACGGGGGGAGCACACACACCTGCGGGTGTCTCCGGGCCGCACACACGAACTTCCCCGCGCTTCCCGGCGTTGCAAATAGGACCCCCGGGAAGCCCCGCCCGCCCTAGGGGCTTGTCGGGCGGGGCCGACGAAAGGTGGTTGACTGGGGAGGGCTGCTGCTGGCACACACCCACTCCTGAAGCCCACTGGGGCGGTCCAAGGGCGATGAGCTCGGAGCTCGGTCAGGGCTGTCCCAGCAGAACTTTTTGAGGGTGGACGGACACGCCCGCGGGCAATCAGGTGTTGCGGGCAGGCCCCGGGGGCAGGCCCTGCTGAGTCCCCGAGCGCCTCCTGGGTTCCTGCCACCACCCTTGGGCCGGGATGAGGTGCCACCTTGTGCGTAGAAGCCCTGCACACAGGCAAGAAGCCCCCAGGCCCGCGGCGCACCCGACCCTGGAGCCCCCTGGCCGGATGCAGCCACAGGGAACGGGGGTTCTGAGTTGGCAGGCCCCATTCCCGAAGCATCCACGGGCACTTCCCGAAGGGCTGACACCTGCTGCGCCTCAGCAGCCAGCCAACCTCCCTCCCTCTGGTCGGGCACTGCAAGCCACACAGCCACTTGTGTCCCCTGTGTCCCTCCCTGGAGGCCGCAGCGCGTTTTGGGTTTTGGCGCGGACGGGCCCCTCTCGGCTTCCGTAGTCCATTTGCCCCCGGAGCCTGCCAGACCCCTGGCTCTAGGAGGCTGCCCAGGGGCGCTGCCAACAGCCCCCAGGTGCTGGCTAGCCGCCTCGGCTGGCCACGGGGGGAGCACACACACCTGCGGGTGTCTCCGGGCCGCACACAAGAACTTCACCGCGCTTCCCGGTGTTGCAAATAGGACCCCCGGGAAGCCCCGCCCGCCCTAGGGGCTTGTCGGGTGGGGCCGACACAAGGTGGTTGACTGGGGAGGGCTGCTGCTGGCACACACCCACTCCTGAAGCCCACTGGGGCGGTCCAAGGGCGAGGAGCTCGGAGCTCGGTCAGGGCTGTCCCAGCAGAACTTTTTGAGGGTGGACGGACACGCCCGCGGGCAATCAGGTGTTGCGGGCAGGCCCCGGGGGCGGGCCCTGCTGAGTCCCCGAGCGCCACCTGGGTTCCTGCCACCACCCTTGGGCCGGGATGAGGTGCCACCTTGTGCGTAGAAGCCCTGCACATAGGCAAGAAGCCCCCCAGGCCCGCGGCGCACCCGACCCTGGAGCCCCCTGGCCGGCTGCAGCCACAGGGAACGGGGGTTCTGAGTTGGCAGGCCCCATTCCCGAAGCATCCACGGGCACTTCCCGAAGGGCTGACACCTGCTGCGCCTCAGCAGCCAGCCAACCTCCCTCCCTCTGGTCGGGCACTGCAAGCCACACAGCCACTTGTGTCCCCTGTGTCCCTCCCTGGAGGCCCCAGCGCGTTTTGGGTTTTGGCGCGGACGGGCCCCTCTCGGCTTCCGTAGTCCATTTGGCCCCGGAGCCTGCCAGACCCCTGGCTCTAGGAGGCTGCCCAGGGGCGCTGCCAACAGCCCCCAGGTGCTGGTTAGCCGCAGTAGCCGGCCACGGGGGAGCACACACACCTGCGCGTGTCCCCAGGCCGCACACACGGACTGCCCCGCGCTTCCCGGCGTTGCAAATAGGTCCACCGGGAAGCCCCGCCGGCCCTAGGGGCTTGTCGGGTGGGGCCGACGCACGGTGGGTGAGTGGGGAGGGCTGCTGCTGGCACACACCCACTCCTGAAGCCCACTGGGGCGGTCCAAGGGCGAGGAGCTCGGAGCTCGGTCAGGGCTGTCCCAGCAGAACTTTTTGAGGGTGGACGGACACGCCCGCGGGCATTCAGGTGTTGCGGGCAGGCCCCGGGGGCGGGCCCTGCTGAGTCCCCGAGCGCCACCTGGGTTCCTGCCACCACCCTTGGGCCGGGATGAGGTGCCACCTTGTGCGTAGAAGCCCTGCACACAGGCAAGAAGCCCCCCAGGCCCGCGGCGCACCCGACCCTGGAGCCCCCTGGCCGGATGCAGCCACAGGGAACGGGGGTTCTGAGTTGGCAGGCCCCATTCCCGAAGCATGCACGGGCACTTCCCGAAGGGCTGACACCTGCTGCGCCTCAGCAGCCAGCCAACCTCCCTCCCTCTGGTCGGGCACTGCAAGCCACACAGCCACTTGTGTCCCCTGTGTCCCTCCCTGGAGGCCGCAGCGCGTTTTGGGTTTTGGCGCGGACGGGCCCCTCTCGGCTTCCGTAGTCCATTTGCCCCCGGAGCCTGCCAGACCCCTGGCTCTAGGAGGCTGCCCAGGGGCGCTGCCAACAGCCCCCAGGTGCTGGCTAGCCGCCTCGGCCGGCCACGGGGGGAGCACACACACCTGCGGGTGTCTCCGGGCCGCACACACGAACTTCCCCGCGCTTCCCGGCGTTGCAAATAGGACCCCCGGGAAGCCCCGCCCGCCCTAGGGGCTTGTCGGGCGGGGCCGACGAAAGGTGGTTGACTGGGGAGGGCTGCTGCTGGCACACACCCACTCCTGAAGCCCACTGGGGCGGTCCAAGGGCGATGAGCTCGGAGCTCGGTCAGGGCTGTCCCAGCAGAACTTTTTCAGGGTGGACGGACACGCCCGCGGGCAATCAGGTGTTGCGGGCAGGCCCCGGGGGCAGGCCCTGCTGAGTCCCCGAGCGCCTCCTGGGTTCCTGCCACCACCCTTGGGCCGGGATGAGGTGCCACCTTGTGCGTAGAAGCCCTGCACACAGGCAAGAAGCCCCCCAGGCCCGCGGCGCACCCGACCCTGGAGCCCCCTGGCCGGATGCAGCCACAGGGAACGGGGGTTCTGAGTTGGCAGGCCCCATTCCCGAAGCATCCACGGGCACTTCCCGAAGGGCTGACACCTGCTGCGCCTCAGCAGCCAGCCAACCTCCCTCCCTCTGGTCGGGCACTGCAAGCCACACAGCCACTTGTGTCCCCTGTGTCCCTCCCTGGAGGCCGCAGCGCGTTTTGGGTTTTGGCGCGGACGGGCCCCTCTCGGCTTCCGTAGTCCATTTGCCCCCGGAGCCTGCCAGACCCCTGGCTCTAGGAGGCTGCCCAGGGGCGCTGCCAACAGCCCCCAGGTGCTGGCTAGCCGCCTCGGCTGGCCACGGGGGGAGCACACACACCTGCGGGTGTCTCCGGGCCGCACACAAGAACTTCACCGCGCTTCCCGGTGTTGCAAATAGGACCCCCGGGAAGCCCCGCCCGCCCTAGGGGCTTGTCGGGTGGGGCCGACACAAGGTGGTTGACTGGGGAGGGCTGCTGCTGGCACACACCCACTCCTGAAGCCCACTGGGGCGGTCCAAGGGCGAGGAGCTCGGAGCTCGGTCAGGGCTGTCCCAGCAGAACTTTTTGAGGGTGGACGGACACGCCCGCGGGCAATCAGGTGTTGCGGGCAGGCCCCGGGGGCGGGCCCTGCTGAGTCCCCGAGCGCCACCTGGGTTCCTGCCACCACCCTTGGGCCGGGATGAGGTGCCACCTTGTGCGTAGAAGCCCTGCACATAGGCAAGAAGCCCCCCAGGCCCGCGGCGCACCCGACCCTGGAGCCCCCTGGCCGGCTGCAGCCACAGGGAACGGGGGTTCTGAGTTGGCAGGCCCCATTCCCGAAGCATGCACGGGCACTTCCCGAAGGGCTGACACCTGCTGCGCCTCAGCAGCCAGCCAACCTCCCTCCCTCTGGTCGGGCACTGCAAGCCACACAGCCACTTGTGTCCCCTGTGTCCCTCCCTGGAGGCCCCAGCGCGTTTTGGGTTTTGGCGCGGACGGGCCCCTCTCGGCTTCCGTAGTCCATTTGGCCCCGGAGCCTGCCAGACCCCTGGCTCTAGGAGGCTGCCCAGGGGCGCTGCCAACAGCCCCCAGGTGCTGGTTAGCCGCAGTAGCCGGCCACGGGGGAGCACACACACCTGCGCGTGTCCCCAGGCCGCACACACGGACTGCCCCGCGCTTCCCGGCGTTGCAAATAGGTCCACCGGGAAGCCCCGCCGGCCCTAGGGGCTTGTCGGGTGGGGCCGACGCACGGTGGGTGAGTGGGGAGGGCTGCTGCTGGCACACACCCACTCCTGAAGCCCACTGGGGCGGTCCAAGGGCGAGGAGCTCGGAGCTCGGTCAGGGCTGTCCCAGCAGAACTTTTTGAGGGTGGACGGACACGCCCGCGGGCAATCAGGTGTTGCGGGCAGGCCCCGCTGAGTCCCCGAGCGCCACCTGGGTTCCTGCCACCACCCTTGGGCCGGGATGAGGTGCCACCTTGTGCGTAGAAGCCCTGCACACAGGCAAGAAGCCCCCCAGGCCCGCGGCACACCCGACCCTGGAGCCCCCTGGCCGGCTGCAGCCACAGGGAACGGGGGTTCTGAGTTGGCAGGCCCCATTCCCGAAGCATGCACGGGCACTTCCCGAAGGGCTGACACCTGCTGCGCCTCAGCAGCCAGCCAACCTCCCTCCCTCTGGTCGGGCACTGCAAGCCACACAGCCACTTGTGTCCCCTGTGTCCCTCCCTGGAGGCCGCAGCGCGTTTTGGGTTTTGGCGCGGACGGGCCCCTCTCGGCTTCCGTAGTCCATTTGCCCCCGGAGCCTGCCAGACCCCTGGCTCTAGGAGGCTGCCCAGGGGCGCTGCCAACAGCCCCCAGGTGCTGGCTAGCCGCCTCGGCCGGCCACGGGGGGAGCACACACACCTGCGGGTGTCTCCGGGCCGCACACACGAACTTCCCCGCGCTTCCCGGTGTTGCAAATAGGACCCCCGGGAAGCCCCGCCCGCCCTAGGGGCTTGTCGGGTGGGGCCGACACAAGGTGGTTGACTGGGGAGGGCTGCTGCTGGCACACACCCACTCCTGAAGCCCACTGGGGCGGTCCAAGGGCGAGGAGCTCGGAGCTCGGTCAGGGCTGTCCCAGCAGAACTTTTTGAGGGTGGACGGACACGCCCGCGGGCAATCAGGTGTTGCGGGCAGGCCCCGGGGGCGGGCCCTGCTGAGTCCCCGAGCGCCACCTGGGTTCCTGCCACCACCCTTGGGCCGGGATGAGGTGCCACCTTGTGCGTAGAAGCCCTGCACACAGGCAAGAAGCCCCCCAGGCCCGCGGCGCACCCGACCCTGGAGCCCCCTGGCCGGCTGCAGCCACAGGGAACGGGGGTTCTGAGTTGGCAGGCCCCATTCCCGAAGCATCCACGGGCACTTCCCGAAGGGCTGACACCTGCTGCGCCTCAGCAGCCAGCCAACCTCCCTCCCTCTGGTCGGGCACTGCAAGCCACACAGCCACTTGTGTCCCCTGTGTCCCTCCCTGGAGGCCGCAGCGCGTTTTGGGTTTTGGCGCGGACGGGCCCCTCTCGGCTTCCGTAGTCCATTTGCCCCCGGAGCCTGCCAGACCCCTGGCTCTAGGAGGCTGCCCAGGGGCGCTGCCAACAGCCCCCAGGTGCTGGCTATCCGCCTCGGCCGGCCACGGGGGGAGCACACACACCTGCGGGTGTCTCCGGGCCGCACACACGAACTTCCCCGCGCTTCCCGGTGTTGCAAATAGGACCCCCGGGAAGCCCCGCCCGCCCTAGGGGCTTGTCGGGTGGGGCCGACACAAGGTGGTTGACTGGGGAGGGCTGCTGCTGGCACACACCCACTCCTGAAGCCCACTGGGGCGGTCCAAGGGCGAGGAGCTCGGAGCTCGGTCAGGGCTGTCCCAGCAGAACTTTTTGAGGGTGGACGGACACGCCCGCGGGCAATCAGGTGTTGCGGGCAGGCCCCGGGGGCGGGCCCTGCTGAGTCCCCGAGCGCCACCTGGGTTCCTGCCACCACCCTTGGGCCGGGATGAGGTGCCACCTTGTGCGTAGAAGCCCTGCACACAGGCAAGAAGCCCCCCAGGCCCGCGGCGCACCCGACCCTGGAGCCCCCTGGCCGGCTGCAGCCACAGGGAACGGGGGTTCTGAGTTGGCAGGCCCCATTCCCGAAGCATGCACGGGCACTTCCCGAAGGGCTGACACCTGCTGCGCCTCAGCAGCCAGCCAACCTCCCTCCCTCTGGTCGGGCACTGCAAGCCACACAGCCACTTGTGTCCCCTGTGTCCCTCCCTGGAGGCCGCAGCGCTTTTTGGGTTTTGGCGCGGACGGGCCCCTCTCGGCTTCCGTAGTCCATTTGCCCCCGGAGCCTGCCAGACCCCTGGCTCTAGGAGGCTGCCCAGGGGCGCTGCCAACAGCCCCCAGGTGCTGGCTAGCCGCCTCGGCCGGCCACGGGGGGAGCACACACACCTGCGGGTGTCTCCGGGCCGCACACACGAACTTCCCCACGCTTCCCGGTGTTGCAAATAGGACCCCCGGGAAGCCCCGCCCGCCCTAGGGGCTTGTCGGGTGGGGCCGACACAAGGTGGTTGACTGGGGAGGGCTGCTGCTGGCACACACCCACTCCTGAAGCCCACTGGGGCGGTCCAAGGGCGAGGAGCTCGGAGCTCGGTCAGGGCTGTCCCAGCAGAACTTTTTGAGGGTGGACGGACACGCCCGCGGGCAATCAGGTGTTGCGGGCAGGCCCCGGGGGCGGGCCCTGCTGAGTCCCCGAGCGCCACCTGGGTTCCTGCCACCACCCTTGGGCCGGGATGAGGTGCCACCTTGTGCGTAGAAGCCCTGCACACAGGCAAGAAGCCCCCCAGGCCCGCGGCGCACCCGACCCTGGAGCCCCCTGGCCGGCTGCAGCCACAGGGAACGGGGGTTCTGAGTTGGCAGGCCCCATTCCCGAAGCATGCACGGGCACTTCCCGAAGGGCTGACACCTGCTGCGCCTCAGCAGCCAGCCAACCTCCCTCCCTCTGGTCGGGCACTGCAAGCCACACAGCCACTTGTGTCCCCTGTGTCCCTCCCTGGAGGCCGCAGCGCGTTTTGGGTTTTGGCGCGGACGGGCCCCTCTCGGCTTCCGTAGTCCATTTGCCCCCGGAGCCTGCCAGACCCCTGGCTCTAGGAGGCTGCCCAGGGGCGCTGCCAACAGCCCCCAGGTGCTGGTTAGCCGCAGTAGCCGGCCACGGGGGAGCACACACACCTGCGCGTGTCCCCAGGCCGCACACACGGACTGCCCCGCGCTTCCCGGCGTTGCAAATAGGTCCACCGGGAAGCCCCGCCGGCCCTAGGGGCTTGTCGGGTGGGGCCGACGCACGGTGGGTGAGTGGGGAGGGCTGCTGCTGGCACACACCCACTCCTGAAGCCCACTGGGGCGGTCCAAGGGCGAGGAGCTCGGAGCTCGGTCAGGGCTGTCCCAGCAGAACTTTTTGAGGGTGGACGGACACGCCCGCGGGCAATCAGGTGTTGCGGGCAGGCCCCGCTGAGTCCCCGAGCGCCACCTGGGTTCCTGCCACCACCCTTGGGCCGGGATGAGGTGCCACCTTGTGCGTAGAAGCCCTGCACACAGGCAAGAAGCCCCCCAGGCCCGCGGCACACCCGACCCTGGAGCCCCCTGGCCGGCTGCAGCCACAGGGAACGGGGGTTCTGAGTTGGCAGGCCCCATTCCCGAAGCATCCACGGGCACTTCCCGAAGGGCTGACACCTGCTGCGCCTCAGCAGCCAGCCAACCTCCCTCCCTCTGGTCGGGCACTGCAAGCCACACAGCCACTTGTGTCCCCTGTGTCCCTCCCTGGAGGCCGCAGCGCGTTTTGGGTTTTGGCGCGGACGGGCCCCTCTCGGCTTCCGTAGTCCATTTGCCCCCGGAGCCTGCCAGACCCCTGGCTCTAGGAGGCTGCCCAGGGGCGCTGCCAACAGCCCCCAGGTGCTGGCTAGCCGCCTCGGCCGGCCACGGGGGGAGCACACACACCTGCGGGTGTCTCCGGGCCGCACACACGAACTTCCCCGCGCTTCCCGGTGTTGCAAATAGGACCCCCGGGAAGCCCCGCCCGCCCTAGGGGCTTGTCGGGTGGGGCCGACACAAGGTGGTTGACTGGGGAGGGCTGCTGCTGGCACACACCCACTCCTGAAGCCCACTGGGGCGGTCCAAGGGCGAGGAGCTCGGAGCTCGGTCAGGGCTGTCCCAGCAGAACTTTTTGAGGGTGGACGGACACGCCCGCGGGCAATCAGGTGTTGCGGGCAGGCCCCGGGGGCGGGCCCTGCTGAGTCCCCGAGCGCCACCTGGGTTCCTGCCACCACCCTTGGGCCGGGATGAGGTGCCACCTTGTGCGTAGAAGCCCTGCACACAGGCAAGAAGCCCCCCAGGCCCGCGGCGCACCCGACCCTGGAGCCCCCTGGCCGGCTGCAGCCACAGGGAACGGGGGTTCTGAGTTGGCAGGCCCCATTCCCGAAGCATCCACGGGCACTTCCCGAAGGGCTGACACCTGCTGCGCCTCAGCAGCCAGCCAACCTCCCTCCCTCTGGTCGGGCACTGCAAGCCACACAGCCACTTGTGTCCCCTGTGTCCCTCCCTGGAGGCCGCAGCGCGTTTTGGGTTTTGGCGCGGACGGGCCCCTCTCGGCTTCCGTAGTCCATTTGCCCCCGGAGCCTGCCAGACCCCTGGCTCTAGGAGGCTGCCCAGGGGCGCTGCCAACAGCCCCCAGGTGCTGGCTAGCCGCCTCGGCCGGCCACGGGGGGAGCACACACACCTGCGGGTGTCTCCGGGCCGCACACACGAACTTCCCCGCGCTTCCCGGTGTTGCAAATAGGACCCCCGGGAAGCCCCGCCCGCCCTAGGGGCTTGTCGGGTGGGGCCGACACAAGGTGGTTGACTGGGGAGGGCTGCTGCTGGCACACACCCACTCCTGAAGCCCACTGGGGCGGTCCAAGGGCGAGGAGCTCGGAGCTCGGTCAGGGCTGTCCCAGCAGAACTTTTTGAGGGTGGACGGACACGCCCGCGGGCAATCAGGTGTTGCGGGCAGGCCCCGGGGGCGGGCCCTGCTGAGTCCCCGAGCGCCACCTGGGTTCCTGCCACCACCCTTGGGCCGGGATGAGGTGCCACCTTGTGCGTAGAAGCCCTGCACACAGGCAAGAAGCCCCCCAGGCCCGCGGCGCACCCGACCCTGGAGCCCCCTGGCCGGCTGCAGCCACAGGGAACGGGGGTTCTGAGTTGGCAGGCCCCATTCCCGAAGCATGCACGGGCACTTCCCGAAGGGCTGACACCTGCTGCGCCTCAGCAGCCAGCCAACCTCCCTCCCTCTGGTCGGGCACTGCAAGCCACACAGCCACTTGTGTCCCCTGTGTCCCTCCCTGGAGGCCGCAGCGCTTTTTGGGTTTTGGCGCGGACGGGCCCCTCTCGGCTTCCGTAGTCCATTTGCCCCCGGAGCCTGCCAGACCCCTGGCTCTAGGAGGCTGCCCAGGGGCGCTGCCAACAGCCCCCAGGTGCTGGCTAGCCGCCTCGGCCGGCCACGGGGGGAGCACACACACCTGCGGGTGTCTCCGGGCCGCACACACGAACTTCCCCACGCTTCCCGGTGTTGCAAATAGGACCCCCGGGAAGCCCCGCCCGCCCTAGGGTCTTGTCGGGTGGGGCCGACACAAGGTGGTTGACTGGGGAGGGCTGCTGCTGGCACACACCCACTCCTGAAGCCCACTGGGGCGGTCCAAGGGCGAGGAGCTCGGAGCTCGGTCAGGGCTGTCCCAGCAGAACTTTTTGAGGGTGGACGGACACGCCCGCGGGCAATCAGGTGTTGCGGGCAGGCCCCGGGGGCGGGCCCTGCTGAGTCCCCGAGCGCCACCTGGGTTCCTGCCACCACCCTTGGGCCGGGATGAGGTGCCACCTTGTGCGTAGAAGCCCTGCACACAGGCAAGAAGCCCCCCAGGCCCGCGGCGCACCCGACCCTGGAGCCCCCTGGCCGGCTGCAGCCACAGGGAACGGGGGTTCTGAGTTGGCAGGCCCCATTCCCGAAGCATGCACGGGCACTTCCCGAAGGGCTGACACCTGCTGCGCCTCAGCAGCCAGCCAACCTCCCTCCCTCTGGTCGGGCACTGCAAGCCACACAGCCACTTGTGTCCCCTGTGTCCCTCCCTGGAGGCCCCAGCGCGTTTTGGGTTTTGGCGCGGACGGGCCCCTCTCGGCTTCCGTAGTCCATTTGGCCCCGGAGCCTGCCAGACCCCTGGCTCTAGGAGGCTGCCCAGGGGCGCTGCCAACAGCCCCCAGGTGCTGGTTAGCCGCAGTAGCCGGCCACGGGGGAGCACACACACCTGCGCGTGTCCCCAGGCCGCACACACGGACTGCCCCGCGCTTCCCGGCGTTGCAAATAGGTCCACCGGGAAGCCCCGCCGGCCCTAGGGGCTTGTCGGGTGGGGCCGACGCACGGTGGGTGAGTGGGGAGGGCTGCTGCTGGCACACACCCACTCCTGAAGCCCACTGGGGCGGTCCAAGGGCGAGGAGCTCGGAGCTCGGTCAGGGCTGTCCCAGCAGAACTTTTTGAGGGTGGACGGACACGCCCGCGGGCAATCAGGTGTTGCGGGCAGGCCCCGGGGGCAGGCCCTGCTGAGTCCCCGAGCGCCACCTGGGTTCCTGCCACCACCCTTGGGCCGGGATGAGGTGCCACCTTGTGCGTAGAAGCCCTGCACACAGGCAAGAAGCCCCCCAGGCCCGCGGCACACCCGACCCTGGAGCCCCCTGGCCGGCTGCAGCCACAGGGAACGGGGGTTCTGAGTTGGCAGGCCCCATTCCCGAAGCATGCACGGGCACTTCCCGAAGGGCTGACACCTGCTGCGCCTCAGCAGCCAGCCAACCTCCCTCCCTCTGGTCGGGCACTGCAAGCCACACAGCCACTTGTGTCCCCTGTGTCCCTCCCTGGAGGCCGCAGCGCGTTTTGGGTTTTGGCGCGGACGGGCCCCTCTCGGCTTCCGTAGTCCATTTGCCCCCGGAGCCTGCCAGACCCCTGGCTCTAGGAGGCTGCCCAGGGGCGCTGCCAACAGCCCCCAGGTGCTGGCTAGCCGCCTCGGCTGGCCTCGGGGGGAGCACACACACCTGCGGGTGTCTCCGGGCCGCACACACGAACTTCCCCGCGCTTCCCGGTGTTGCAAATAGGACCCCCGGGAAGCCCCGCCCGCCCTAGGGGCTTGTCGGGTGGGGCCGACACAAGGTGGTTGACTGGGGAGGGCTGCTGCTGGCACACACCCACTCCTGAAGCCCACTGGGGCGGTCCAAGGGCGAGGAGCTCGGAGCTCGGTCAGGGCTGTCCCAGCAGAACTTTTTGAGGGTGGACGGACACGCCCGCGGGCAATCAGGTGTTGCGGGCAGGCCCCGGGGGCGGGCCCTGCTGAGTCCCCGAGCGCCACCTGGGTTCCTGCCACCACCCTTGGGCCGGGATGAGGTGCCACCTTGTGCGTAGAAGCCCTGCACACAGGCAAGAAGCCCCCCAGGCCCGCGGCGCACCCGACCCTGGAGCCCCCTGGCCGGCTGCAGCCACAGGGAACGGGGGTTCTGAGTTGGCAGGCCCCATTCCCGAAGCATGCACGGGCACTTCCCGAAGGGCTGACACCTGCTGCGCCTCAGCAGCCAGCCAACCTCCCTCCCTCTGGTCGGGCACTGCAAGCCACACAGCCACTTGTGTCCCCTGTGTCCCTCCCTGGAGGCCGCAGCGCGTTTTGGGTTTTGGCGCGGACGGGCCCCTCTCGGCTTCCGTAGTCCATTTGGCCCCGGAGCCTGCCAGACCCCTGGCTCTAGGAGGCTGCCCAGGGGCGCTGCCAACAGCCCCCAGGTGCTGGTTAGCCGCAGTAGCCGGCCACGGGGGAGCACACACACCTGCGCGTGTCCCCAGGCCGCACACACGGACTGCCCCGCGCTTCCCGGCGTTGCAAATAGGTCCACCGGGAAGCCCCGCCGGCCCTAGGGGCTTGTCGGGTGGGGCCGACGCACGGTGGGTGAGTGGGGAGGGCTGCTGCTGGCACACACCCACTCCTGAAGCCCACTGGGGCGGTCCAAGGGCGAGGAGCTCGGAGCTCGGTCAGGGCTGTCCCAGCAGAACTTTTTGAGGGTGGACGGACACGCCCGCGGGCAATCAGGTGTTGCGGGCAGGCCCCGGGGGCGGGCCCTGCTGAGTCCCCGAGCGCCACCTGGGTTCCTGCCACCACCCTTGGGCCGGGATGAGGTGCCACCTTGTGCGTAGAAGCCCTGCACACAGGCAAGAAGCCCCCCAGGCCCGCGGCGCACCCGACCCTGGAGCCCACTGGCCGGCTGCAGCCACAGGGAACGGGGGTTCTGAGTTGGCAGGCCCCATTCCCGAAGCATGCACGGGCACTTCCCGAAGGGCTGACACCTGCTGCGCCTCAGCAGCCAGCCAACCTCCCTCCCTCTGGTCGGGCACTGCAAGCCACACAGCCACTTGTGTCCCCTGTGTCCCTCCCTGGAGGCCCCAGCGCGTTTTGGGTTTTGGCGCGGACGGGCCCCTCTCGGCTTCCGTAGTCCATTTGGCCCCGGAGCCTGCCAGACCCCTGGCTCTAGGAGGCTGCCCAGGGGCGCTGCCAACAGCCCCCAGGTGCTGGTTAGCCGCAGTAGCCGGCCACGGGGGAGCACACACACCTGCGCGTGTCCCCAGGCCACACACACGGACTGCCCCGCGCTTCCCGGCGTTGCAAATAGGTCCACCGGGAAGCCCCGCCGGCCCTAGGGGCTTGTCGGGTGGGGCCGACGCACGGTGGGTGAGTGGGGAGGGCTGCTGCTGGCACACACCCACTCCTGACGCCCACTGGGGCGGTCCAAGGGCGAGGAGCTCGGAGCTCGGTCAGGGCTGTCCCAGCAGAACTTTTTGAGGGTGGACGGACATGCCCGCGGGCAATCAGGTGTTGCGGGCAGGCCCCGGGGGCAGGCCCTGCTGAGTCCCCGAGCGCCACCTGGGTTCCTGCCACCACCCTTGGGCCGGGATGAGGTGCCACCTTGTGCGTAGAAGCCCTGCACACAGGCAAGAAGCCCCCCAGGCCCGCGGCACACCCGACCCTGGAGCCCCCTGGCCGGCTGCAGCCACAGGGAACGGGGGTTCTGAGTTGGCAGGCCCCATTCCCGAAGCATGCACGGGCACTTCCCGAAGGGCTGACACCTGCTGCGCCTCAGCAGCCAGCCAACCTCCCTCCTCTGGTCGGGCACTGCAAGCCACACAGCCACTTGTGTCCCCTGTGTCCCTCCCTGGAGGCCGCAGCGCGTTTTGGGTTTTGGCGCGGACGGGCCCCTCTCGGCTTCCGTAGTCCATTTGCCCCCGGAGCCTGCCAGACCCCTGGCTCTAGGAGGCTGCCCAGGGGCGCTGCCAACAGCCCCCAGGTGCTGGCTAGCCGCCTCGGCTGGCCTCGGGGGGAGCACACACACCTGCGGGTGTCTCCGGGCCGCACACACGAACTTCCCCGCGCTTCCCGGTGTTGCAAATAGGACCCCCGGGAAGCCCCGCCCGCCCTAGGGGCTTGTCGGGTGGGGCCGACACAAGGTGGTTGACTGGGGAGGGCTGCTGCTGGCACACACCCACTCCTGAAGCCCACTGGGGCGGTCCAAGGGCGAGGAGCTCGGAGCTCGGTCAGGGCTGTCCCAGCAGAACTTTTTGAGGGTGGACGGACACGCCCGCGGGCAATCAGGTGTTGCGGGCAGGCCCCGGGGGCGGGCCCTGCTGAGTCCCCGAGCGCCACCTGGGTTCCTGCCACCACCCTTGGGCCGGGATGAGGTGCCACCTTGTGCGTAGAAGCCCTGCACACAGGCAAGAAGCCCCCCAGGCCCGCGGCGCACCCGACCCTGGAGCCCCCTGGCCGGCTGCAGCCACAGGGAACGGGGGTTCTGAGTTGGCAGGCCCCATTCCCGAAGCATGCACGGGCACTTCCCGAAGGGCTGACACCTGCTGCGCCTCAGCAGCCAGCCAACCTCCCTCCCTCTGGTCGGGCACTGCAAGCCACACAGCCACTTGTGTCCCCTGTGTCCCTCCCTGGAGGCCGCAGCGCGTTTTGGGTTTTGGCGCGGACGGGCCCCTCTCGGCTTCCGTAGTCCATTTGCCCCCGGAGCCTGCCAGACCCCTGGCTCTAGGAGGCTGCCCAGGGGCGCTGCCAACAGCCCCCAGGTGCTGGTTAGCCGCAGTAGCCGGCCACGGGGGAGCACACACACCTGCGCGTGTCCCCAGGCCGCACACACGGACTGCCCCGCGCTTCCCGGCGTTGCAAATAGGTCCACCGGGAAGCCCCGCCGGCCCTAGGGGCTTGTCGGGTGGGGCCGACGCACGGTGGGTGAGTGGGGAGGGCTGCTGCTGGCACACACCCACTCCTGAAGCCCACTGGGGCGGTCCAAGGGCGAGGAGCTCGGAGCTCGGTCAGGGCTGTCCCAGCAGAACTTTTTGAGGGTGGACGGACACGCCCGCGGGCAATCAGGTGTTGCGGGCAGGCCCCGCTGAGTCCCCGAGCGCCACCTGGGTTCCTGCCACCACCCTTGGGCCGGGATGAGGTGCCACCTTGTGCGTAGAAGCCCTGCACACAGGCAAGAAGCCCCCCAGGCCCGCGGCACACCCGACCCTGGAGCCCCCTGGCCGGCTGCAGCCACAGGGAACGGGGGTTCTGAGTTGGCAGGCCCCATTCCCGAAGCATGCACGGGCACTTCCCGAAGGGCTGACACCTGCTGCGCCTCAGCAGCCAGCCAACCTCCCTCCCTCTGGTCGGGCACTGCAAGCCACACAGCCACTTGTGTCCCCTGTGTCCCTCCCTGGAGGCCGCAGCGCGTTTTGGGTTTTGGCGCGG
The DNA here is from genome assembly GCF_033115175.1 of Lepus europaeus. Taxonomy (NCBI): domain Eukaryota; kingdom Metazoa; phylum Chordata; class Mammalia; order Lagomorpha; family Leporidae; genus Lepus; species Lepus europaeus. The sequence goes on from NW_026909138.1 coordinate 112,250, forward strand.
ACGGGCCCCTCTCGGCTTCCGTAGTCCATTTGCCCCCGGAGCCTGCCAGACCCCTGGCTCTAGGAGGCTGCCCAGGGGCGCTGCCAACAGCCCCCAGGTGCTGGCTAGCCGCCTCGGCCGGCCACGGGGGGAGCACACACACCTGCGGGTGTCTCCGGGCCGCACACACGAACTTCCCCGCGCTTCCCGGTGTTGCAAATAGGACCCCCGGGAAGCCCCGCCCGCCCTAGGGGCTTGTCGGGTGGGGCCGACACAAGGTGGTTGACTGGGGAGGGCTGCTGCTGGCACACACCCACTCCTGAAGCCCACTGGGGCGGTCCAAGGGCGAGGAGCTCGGAGCTCGGTCAGGGCTGTCCCAGCAGAACTTTTTGAGGGTGGACGGACACGCCCGCGGGCAATCAGGTGTTGCGGGCAGGCCCCGGGGGCGGGCCCTGCTGAGTCCCCGAGCGCCACCTGGGTTCCTGCCACCACCCTTGGGCCGGGATGAGGTGCCACCTTGTGCGTAGAAGCCCTGCACACAGGCAAGAAGCCCCCCAGGCCCGCGGCGCACCCGACCCTGGAGCCCCCTGGCCGGCTGCAGCCACAGGGAACGGGGGTTCTGAGTTGGCAGGCCCCATTCCCGAAGCATCCACGGGCACTTCCCGAAGGGCTGACACCTGCTGCGCCTCAGCAGCCAGCCAACCTCCCTCCCTCTGGTCGGGCACTGCAAGCCACACAGCCACTTGTGTCCCCTGTGTCCCTCCCTGGAGGCCGCAGCGCGTTTTGGGTTTTGGCGCGGACGGGCCCCTCTCGGCTTCCGTAGTCCATTTGCCCCCGGAGCCTGCCAGACCCCTGGCTCTAGGAGGCTGCCCAGGGGCGCTGCCAACAGCCCCCAGGTGCTGGCTAGCCGCCTCGGCCGGCCACGGGGGGAGCACACACACCTGCGGGTGTCTCCGGGCCGCACACACGAACTTCCCCGCGCTTCCCGGTGTTGCAAATAGGACCCCCGGGAAGCCCCGCCCGCCCTAGGGGCTTGTCGGGTGGGGCCGACACAAGGTGGTTGACTGGGGAGGGCTGCTGCTGGCACACACCCACTCCTGAAGCCCACTGGGGCGGTCCAAGGGCGAGGAGCTCGGAGCTCGGTCAGGGCTGTCCCAGCAGAACTTTTTGAGGGTGGACGGACACGCCCGCGGGCAATCAGGTGTTGCGGGCAGGCCCCGGGGGCGGGCCCTGCTGAGTCCCCGAGCGCCACCTGGGTTCCTGCCACCACCCTTGGGCCGGGATGAGGTGCCACCTTGTGCGTAGAAGCCCTGCACACAGGCAAGAAGCCCCCCAGGCCCGCGGCGCACCCGACCCTGGAGCCCCCTGGCCGGCTGCAGCCACAGGGAACGGGGGTTCTGAGTTGGCAGGCCCCATTCCCGAAGCATGCACGGGCACTTCCCGAAGGGCTGACACCTGCTGCGCCTCAGCAGCCAGCCAACCTCCCTCCCTCTGGTCGGGCACTGCAAGCCACACAGCCACTTGTGTCCCCTGTGTCCCTCCCTGGAGGCCGCAGCGCTTTTTGGGTTTTGGCGCGGACGGGCCCCTCTCGGCTTCCGTAGTCCATTTGCCCCCGGAGCCTGCCAGACCCCTGGCTCTAGGAGGCTGCCCAGGGGCGCTGCCAACAGCCCCCAGGTGCTGGCTAGCCGCCTCGGCCGGCCACGGGGGGAGCACACACACCTGCGGGTGTCTCCGGGCCGCACACACGAACTTCCCCGCGCATCCCGGTGTTGAAAATAGGACACCCGGGAAGCCCCGCCCGCCCTAGGGGCTTGTCGGGTGGGGCCGACACAAGGTGGTTGACTGGGGAGGGCTGCTGCTGGCACACACCCACTCCTGAAGCCCACTGGGGCGGTCCAAGGGCGAGGAGCTCGGAGCTCGGTCAGGGCTGTCCCAGCAGAACTTTTTGAGGGTGGACGGACACGCCCGCGGGCAATCAGGTGTTGCGGGCAGGCCCCGGGGGCGGGCCCTGCTGAGTCCCCGAGCGCCACCTGGGTTCCTGCCACCACCCTTGGGCCGGGATGAGGTGCCACCTTGTGCGTAGAAGCCCTGCACACAGGCAAGAAGCCCCCCAGGCCCGCGGCGCACCCGACCCTGGAGCCCCCTGGCCGGCTGCAGCCACAGGGAACGGGGGTTCTGAGTTGGCAGGCCCCATTCCCGAAGCATGCACGGGCACTTCCCGAAGGGCTGACACCGGCTGCGCCTCAGCAGCCAGCCAACCTCCCTCCCTCTGGTCGGGCACTGCAAGCCACACAGCCACTTGTGTCCCCTGTGTCCCTCCCTGGAGGCCGCAGCGCGTTTTGGGTTTTGGCGCGGACGGGCCCCTCTCGGCTTCCGTAGTCCATTTGCCCCCGGAGCCTGCCAGACCCCTGGCTCTAGGAGGCTGCCCAGGGGCGCTGCCAACAGCCCCCAGGTGCTGGTTAGCCGCAGTAGCCGGCCACGGGGGAGCACACACACCTGCGCGTGTCCCCAGGCCGCACACACGGACTGCCCCGCGCTTCCCGGCGTTGCAAATAGGTCCACCGGGAAGCCCCGCCGGCCCTAGGGGCTTGTCGGGTGGGGCCGACGCACGGTGGGTGAGTGGGGAGGGCTGCTGCTGGCACACACCCACTCCTGAAGCCCACTGGGGCGGTCCAAGGGCGAGGAGCTCGGAGCTCGGTCAGGGCTGTCCCAGCAGAACTTTTTGAGGGTGGACGGACACGCCCGCGGGCAATCAGGTGTTGCGGGCAGGCCCCGCTGAGTCCCCGAGCGCCACCTGGGTTCCTGCCACCACCCTTGGGCCGGGATGAGGTGCCACCTTGTGCGTAGAAGCCCTGCACACAGGCAAGAAGCCCCCCAGGCCCGCGGCGCACCCGACCCTGGAGCCCCCTGGCCGGCTGCAGCCACAGGGAACGGGGGTTCTGAGTTGGCAGGCCCCATTCCCGAAGCATGCACGGGCACTTCCCGAAGGGCTGACACCTGCTGCGCCTCAGCAGCCAGCCAACCTCCCTCCCTCTGGTCGGGCACTGCAAGCCACACAGCCACTTGTGTCCCCTGTGTCCCTCCCTGGAGGCCGCAGCGCTTTTTGGGTTTTGGCGCGGACGGGCCCCTCTCGGCTTCCGTAGTCCATTTGCCCCCGGAGCCTGCCAGACCCCTGGCTCTAGGAGGCTGCCCAGGGGCGCTGCCAACAGCCCCCAGGTGCTGGCTAGCCGCCTCGGCCGGCCACGGGGGGAGCACACACACCTGCGGGTGTCTCCGGGCCGCACACACGAACTTCCCCGCGCTTCCCGGTGTTGCAAATAGGACCCCCGGGAAGCCCCGCCCGCCCTAGGGGCTTGTCGGGTGGGGCCGACACAAGGTGGTTGACTGGGGAGGGCTGCTGCTGGCACACACCCACTCCTGAAGCCCACTGGGGCGGTCCAAGGGCGAGGAGCTCGGAGCTCGGTCAGGGCTGTCCCAGCAGAACTTTTTGAGGGTGGACGGACACGCCCGCGGGCAATCAGGTGTTGCGGGCAGGCCCCGGGGGCGGGCCCTGCTGAGTCCCCGAGCGCCACCTGGGTTCCTGCCACCACCCTTGGGCCGGGATGAGGTGCCACCTTGTGCGTAGAAGCCCTGCACACAGGCAAGAAGCCCCCCAGGCCCGCGGCGCACCCGACCCTGGAGCCCCCTGGCCGGCTGCAGCCACAGGGAACGGGGGTTCTGAGTTGGCAGGCCCCATTCCCGAAGCATGCACGGGCACTTCCCGAAGGGCTGACACCTGCTGCGCCTCAGCAGCCAGCCAACCTCCCTCCCTCTGGTCGGGCACTGCAAGCCACACAGCCACTTGTGTCCCCTGTGTCCCTCCCTGGAGGCCCCAGCGCGTTTTGGGTTTTGGCGCGGACGGGCCCCTCTCGGCTTCCGTAGTCCATTTGGCCCCGGAGCCTGCCAGACCCCTGGCTCTAGGAGGCTGCCCAGGGGCGCTGCCAACAGCCCCCAGGTGCTGGTTAGCCGCAGTAGCCGGCCACGGGGGAGCACACACACCTGCGCGTGTCCCCAGGCCGCACACACGGACTGCCCCGCGCTTCCCGGCGTTGCAAATAGGTCCACCGGGAAGCCCCGCCGGCCCTAGGGGCTTGTCGGGTGGGGCCGACGCACGGTGGGTGAGTGGGGAGGGCTGCTGCTGGCACACACCCACTCCTGAAGCCCACTGGGGCGGTCCAAGGGCGAGGAGCTCGGAGCTCGGTCAGGGCTGTCCCAGCAGAACTTTTTGAGGGTGGACGGACACGCCCGCGGGCAATCAGGTGTTGCGGGCAGGCCCCGGGGGCAGGCCCTGCTGAGTCCCCGAGCGCCACCTGGGTTCCTGCCACCACCCTTGGGCCGGGATGAGGTGCCACCTTGTGCGTAGAAGCCCTGCACACAGGCAAGAAGCCCCCCAGGCCCGCGGCACACCCGACCCTGGAGCCCCCTGGCCGGCTGCAGCCACAGGGAACGGGGGTTCTGAGTTGGCAGGCCCCATTCCCGAAGCATCCACGGGCACTTCCCGAAGGGCTGACACCTGCTGCGCCTCAGCAGCCAGCCAACCTCCCTCCCTCTGGTCGGGCACTGCAAGCCACACAGCCACTTGTGTCCCCTGTGTCCCTCCCTGGAGGCCGCAGCGCGTTTTGGGTTTTGGCGCGGACGGGCCCCTCTCGGCTTCCGTAGTCCATTTGCCCCCGGAGCCTGCCAGACCCCTGGCTCTAGGAGGCTGCCCAGGGGCGCTGCCAACAGCCCCCAGGTGCTGGCTAGCCGCCTCGGCCGGCCTCGGGGGGAGCACACACACCTGCGGGTGTCTCCGGGCCGCACACACGAACTTCCCCGCGCATCCCGGTGTTGAAAATAGGACACCCGGGAAGCCCCGCCCGCCCTAGGGGCTTGTCGGGTGGGGCCGACACAAGGTGGTTGACTGGGGAGGGCTGCTGCTGGCACACACCCACTCCTGAAGCCCACTGGGGCGGTCCAAGGGCGAGGAGCTCGGAGCTCGGTCAGGGCTGTCCCAGCAGAACTTTTTGAGGGTGGACGGACACGCCCGCGGGCAATCAGGTGTTGCGGGCAGGCCCCGGGGGCGGGCCCTGCTGAGTCCCCGAGCGCCACCTGGGTTCCTGCCACCACCCTTGGGCCGGGATGAGGTGCCACCTTGTGCGTAGAAGCCCTGCACACAGGCAAGAAGCCCCCCAGGCCCGCGGCGCACCCGACCCTGGAGCCCCCTGGCCGGCTGCAGCCACAGGGAACGGGGGTTCTGAGTTGGCAGGCCCCATTCCCGAAGCATGCACGGGCACTTCCCGAAGGGCTGACACCGGCTGCGCCTCAGCAGCCAGCCAACCTCCCTCCCTCTGGTCGGGCACTGCAAGCCACACAGCCACTTGTGTCCCCTGTGTCCCTCCCTGGAGGCCGCAGCGCGTTTTGGGTTTTGGCGCGGACGGGCCCCTCTCGGCTTCCGTAGTCCATTTGCCCCCGGAGCCTGCCAGACCCCTGGCTCTAGGAGGCTGCCCAGGGGCGCTGCCAACAGCCCCCAGGTGCTGGTTAGCCGCAGTAGCCGGCCACGGGGGAGCACACACACCTGCGCGTGTCCCCAGGCCGCACACACGGACTGCCCCGCGCTTCCCGGCGTTGCAAATAGGTCCACCGGGAAGCCCCGCCGGCCCTAGGGGCTTGTCGGGTGGGGCCGACGCACGGTGGGTGAGTGGGGAGGGCTGCTGCTGGCACACACCCACTCCTGAAGCCCACTGGGGCGGTCCAAGGGCGAGGAGCTCGGAGCTCGGTCAGGGCTGTCCCAGCAGAACTTTTTGAGGGTGGACGGACACGCCCGCGGGCAATCAGGTGTTGCGGGCAGGCCCCGCTGAGTCCCCGAGCGCCACCTGGGTTCCTGCCACCACCCTTGGGCCGGGATGAGGTGCCACCTTGTGCGTAGAAGCCCTGCACACAGGCAAGAAGCCCCCCAGGCCCGCGGCACACCCGACCCTGGAGCCCCCTGGCCGGCTGCAGCCACAGGGAACGGGGGTTCTGAGTTGGCAGGCCCCATTCCCGAAGCATGCACGGGCACTTCCCGAAGGGCTGACACCTGCTGCGCCTCAGCAGCCAGCCAACCTCCCTCCCTCTGGTCGGGCACTGCAAGCCACACAGCCACTTGTGTCCCCTGTGTCCCTCCCTGGAGGCCGCAGCGCGTTTTGGGTTTTGGCGCGGACGGGCCCCTCTCGGCTTCCGTAGTCCATTTGCCCCCGGAGCCTGCCAGACCCCTGGCTCTAGGAGGCTGCCCAGGGGCGCTGCCAACAGCCCCCAGGTGCTGGCTAGCCGCCTCGGCCGGCCACGGGGGGAGCACACACACCTGCGGGTGTCTCCGGGCCGCACACACGAACTTCCCCGCGCTTCCCGGTGTTGCAAATAGGACCCCCGGGAAGCCCCGCCCACCCTAGGGGCTTGTCGGGTGGGGCCGACACAAGGTGGTTGACTGGGGAGGGCTGCTGCTGGCACACACCCACTCCTGAAGCCCACTGGGGCGGTCCAAGGGCGAGGAGCTCGGAGCTCGGTCAGGGCTGTCCCAGCAGAACTTTTTGAGGGTGGACGGACACGCCCGCGGGCAATCAGGTGTTGCGGGCAGGCCCCGGGGGCGGGCCCTGCTGAGTCCCCGAGCGCCACCTGGGTTCCTGCCACCACCCTTGGGCCGGGATGAGGTGCCACCTTGTGCGTAGAAGCCCTGCACACAGGCAAGAAGCCCCCCAGGCCCGCGGCGCACCCGACCCTGGAGCCCCCTGGCCGGCTGCAGCCACAGGGAACGGGGGTTCTGAGTTGGCAGGCCCCATTCCCGAAGCATGCACGGGCACTTCCCGAAGGGCTGACACCTGCTGCGCCTCAGCAGCCAGCCAACCTCCCTCCCTCTGGTCGGGCACTGCAAGCCACACAGCCACTTGTGTCCCCTGTGTCCCTCCCTGGAGGCCGCAGCGCGTTTTGGGTTTTGGCGCGGACGGGCCCCTCTCGGCTTCCGTAGTCCATTTGCCCCCGGAGCCTGCCAGACCCCTGGCTCTAGGAGGCTGCCCAGGGGCGCTGCCAACAGCCCCCAGGTGCTGGCTAGCCGCCTCGGCCGGCCACGGGGGGAGCACACACACCTGCGGGTGTCTCCGGGCCGCACACACGAACTTCCCCGCGCTTCCCGGTGTTGCAAATAGGACCCCCGGGAAGCCCCGCCCGCCCTAGGGGCTTGTCGGGTGGGGCCGACACAAGGTGGTTGACTGGGGAGGGCTGCTGCTGGCACACACCCACTCCTGAAGCCCACTGGGGCGGTCCAAGGGCGAGGAGCTCGGAGCTCGGTCAGGGCTGTCCCAGCAGAACTTTTTGAGGGTGGACGGACACGCCCGCGGGCAATCAGGTGTTGCGGGCAGGCCCCGCTGAGTCCCCGAGCGCCACCTGGGTTCCTGCCACCACCCTTGGGCCGGGATGAGGTGCCACCTTGTGCGTAGAAGCCCTGCACACAGGCAAGAAGCCCCCCAGGCCCGCGGCACACCCGACCCTGGAGCCCCCTGGCCGGCTGCAGCCACAGGGAACGGGGGTTCTGAGTTGGCAGGCCCCATTCCCGAAGCATGCACGGGCACTTCCCGAAGGGCTGACACCTGCTGCGCCTCAGCAGCCAGCCAACCTCCCTCCCTCTGGTCGGGCACTGCAAGCCACACAGCCACTTGTGTCCCCTGTGTCCCTCCCTGGAGGCCGCAGCGCGTTTTGGGTTTTGGCGCGGACGGGCCCCTCTCGGCTTCCGTAGTCCATTTGCCCCCGGAGCCTGCCAGACCCCTGGCTCTAGGAGGCTGCCCAGGGGCGCTGCCAACAGCCCCCAGGTGCTGGCTAGCCGCCTCGGCCGGCCACGGGGGGAGCACACACACCTGCGGGTGTCTCCGGGCCGCACACACGAACTTCCCCGCGCTTCCCGGTGTTGCAAATAGGACCCCCGGGAAGCCCCGCCCACCCTAGGGGCTTGTCGGGTGGGGCCGACACAAGGTGGTTGACTGGGGAGGGCTGCTGCTGGCACACACCCACTCCTGAAGCCCACTGGGGCGGTCCAAGGGCGAGGAGCTCGGAGCTCGGTCAGGGCTGTCCCAGCAGAACTTTTTGAGGGTGGACGGACACGCCCGCGGGCAATCAGGTGTTGCGGGCAGGCCCCGGGGGCGGGCCCTGCTGAGTCCCCGAGCGCCACCTGGGTTCCTGCCACCACCCTTGGGCCGGGATGAGGTGCCACCTTGTGCGTAGAAGCCCTGCACACAGGCAAGAAGCCCCCCAGGCCCGCGGCGCACCCGACCCTGGAGCCCCCTGGCCGGCTGCAGCCACAGGGAACGGGGGTTCTGAGTTGGCAGGCCCCATTCCCGAAGCATGCACGGGCACTTCCCGAAGGGCTGACACCTGCTGCGCCTCAGCAGCCAGCCAACCTCCCTCCCTCTGGTCGGGCACTGCAAGCCACACAGCCACTTGTGTCCCCTGTGTCCCTCCCTGGAGGCCGCAGCGCGTTTTGGGTTTTGGCGCGGACGGGCCCCTCTCGGCTTCCGTAGTCCATTTGCCCCCGGAGCCTGCCAGACCCCTGGCTCTAGGAGGCTGCCCAGGGGCGCTGCCAACAGCCCCCAGGTGCTGGCTAGCCGCCTCGGCCGGCCACGGGGGGAGCACACACACCTGCGGGTGTCTCCGGGCCGCACACACGAACTTCCCCGCGCTTCCCGGTGTTGCAAATAGGACCCCCGGGAAGCCCCGCCCGCCCTAGGGGCTTGTCGGGTGGGGCCGACACAAGGTGGTTGACTGGGGAGGGCTGCTGCTGGCACACACCCACTCCTGAAGCCCACTGGGGCGGTCCAAGGGCGAGGAGCTCGGAGCTCGGTCAGGGCTGTCCCAGCAGAACTTTTTGAGGGTGGACGGACACGCCCGCGGGCAATCAGGTGTTGCGGGCAGGCCCCGCTGAGTCCCCGAGCGCCACCTGGGTTCCTGCCACCACCCTTGGGCCGGGATGAGGTGCCACCTTGTGCGTAGAAGCCCTGCACACAGGCAAGAAGCCCCCCAGGCCCGCGGCACACCCGACCCTGGAGCCCCCTGGCCGGCTGCAGCCACAGGGAACGGGGGTTCTGAGTTGGCAGGCCCCATTCCCGAAGCATGCACGGGCACTTCCCGAAGGGCTGACACCTGCTGCGCCTCAGCAGCCAGCCAACCTCCCTCCCTCTGGTCGGGCACTGCAAGCCACACAGCCACTTGTGTCCCCTGTGTCCCTCCCTGGAGGCCGCAGCGCGTTTTGGGTTTTGGCGCGGACGGGCCCCTCTCGGCTTCCGTAGTCCATTTGCCCCCGGAGCCTGCCAGACCCCTGGCTCTAGGAGGCTGCCCAGGGGCGCTGCCAACAGCCCCCAGGTGCTGGCTAGCCGCCTCGGCCGGCCACGGGGGGAGCACACACACCTGCGGGTGTCTCCGGGCCGCACACACGAACTTCCCCGCGCTTCCCGGTGTTGCAAATAGGACCCCCGGGAAGCCCCGCCCACCCTAGGGGCTTGTCGGGTGGGGCCGACACAAGGTGGTTGACTGGGGAGGGCTGCTGCTGGCACACACCCACTCCTGAAGCCCACTGGGGCGGTCCAAGGGCGAGGAGCTCGGAGCTCGGTCAGGGCTGTCCCAGCAGAACTTTTTGAGGGTGGACGGACACGCCCGCGGGCAATCAGGTGTTGCGGGCAGGCCCCGGGGGCGGGCCCTGCTGAGTCCCCGAGCGCCACCTGGGTTCCTGCCACCACCCTTGGGCCGGGATGAGGTGCCACCTTGTGCGTAGAAGCCCTGCACACAGGCAAGAAGCCCCCCAGGCCCGCGGCGCACCCGACCCTGGAGCCCACTGGCCGGCTGCAGCCACAGGGAACGGGGGTTCTGAGTTGGCAGGCCCCATTCCCGAAGCATGCACGGGCACTTCCCGAAGGGCTGACACCTGCTGCGCCTCAGCAGCCAGCCAACCTCCCTCCCTCTGGTCGGGCACTGCAAGCCACACAGCCACTTGTGTCCCCTGTGTCCCTCCCTGGAGGCCCCAGCGCGTTTTGGGTTTTGGCGCGGACGGGCCCCTCTCGGCTTCCGTAGTCCATTTGGCCCCGGAGCCTGCCAGACCCCTGGCTCTAGGAGGCTGCCCAGGGGCGCTGCCAACAGCCCCCAGGTGCTGGTTAGCCGCAGTAGCCGGCCACGGGGGAGCACACACACCTGCGCGTGTCCCCAGGCCGCACACACGGACTGCCCCGCGCTTCCCGGCGTTGCAAATAGGTCCACCGGGAAGCCCCGCCGGCCCTAGGGGCTTGTCGGGTGGGGCCGACGCACGGTGGGTGAGTGGGGAGGGCTGCTGCTGGCACACACCCACTCCTGAAGCCCACTGGGGCGGTCCAAGGGCGAGGAGCTCGGAGCTCGGTCAGGGCTGTCCCAGCAGAACTTTTTGAGGGTGGACGGACACGCCCGCGGGCAATCAGGTGTTGCGGGCAGGCCCCGGGGGCAGGCCCTGCTGAGTCCCCGAGCGCCACCTGGGTTCCTGCCACCACCCTTGGGCCGGGATGAGGTGCCACCTTGTGCGTAGAAGCCCTGCACACAGGCAAGAAGCCCCCCAGGCCCGCGGCACACCCGACCCTGGAGCCCCCTGGCCGGCTGCAGCCACAGGGAACGGGGGTTCTGAGTTGGCAGGCCCCATTCCCGAAGCATCCACGGGCACTTCCCGAAGGGCTGACACCTGCTGCGCCTCAGCAGCCAGCCAACCTCCCTCCCTCTGGTCGGGCACTGCAAGCCACACAGCCACTTGTGTCCCCTGTGTCCCTCCCTGGAGGCCGCAGCGCGTTTTGGGTTTTGGCGCGGACGGGCCCCTCTCGGCTTCCGTAGTCCATTTGCCCCCGGAGCCTGCCAGACCCCTGGCTCTAGGAGGCTGCCCAGGGGCGCTGCCAACAGCCCCCAGGTGCTGGCTAGCCGCCTCGGCCGGCCTCGGGGGGAGCACACACACCTGCGGGTGTCTCCGGGCCGCACACACGAACTTCCCCGCGCTTCCCGGTGTTGCAAATAGGACCCCCGGGAAGCCCCGCCCGCCCTAGGGGCTTGTCGGGTGGGGCCGACACAAGGTGGTTGACTGGGGAGGGCTGCTGCTGGCACACACCCACTCCTGAAGCCCACTGGGGCGGTCCAAGGGCGAGGAGCTCGGAGCTCGGTCAGGGCTGTCCCAGCAGAACTTTTTGAGGGTGGACGGACACGCCCGCGGGCAATCAGGTGTTGCGGGCAGGCCCCGGGGGCGGGCCCTGCTGAGTCCCCGAGCGCCACCTGGGTTCCTGCCACCACCCTTGGGCCGGGATGAGGTGCCACCTTGTGCGTAGAAGCCCTGCACACAGGCAAGAAGCCCCCCAGGCCCGCGGCGCACCCGACCCTGGAGCCCCCTGGCCGGCTGCAGCCACAGGGAACGGGGGTTCTGAGTTGGCAGGCCCCATTCCCGAAGCATGCACGGGCACTTCCCGAAGGGCTGACACCTGCTGCGCCTCAGCAGCCAGCCAACCTCCCTCCCTCTGGTCGGGCACTGCAAGCCACACAGCCACTTGTGTCCCCTGTGTCCCTCCCTGGAGGCCGCAGCGCGTTTTGGGTTTTGGCGCGGACGGGCCCCTCTCGGCTTCCGTAGTCCATTTGCCCCCGGAGCCTGCCAGACCCCTGGCTCTAGGAGGCTGCCCAGGGGCGCTGCCAACAGCCCCCAGGTGCTGGCTAGCCGCCTCGGCCGGCCTCGGGGGGAGCACACACAGCTGCGGGTGTCTCCGGGCCGCACACACGAACTTCCCCGCGCTTCCCGGCGTTGCAAATAGGACCCCCGGGAAGCCCCGCCCGCCCTAGGGGCTTGTCGGGCGGGGCCGACGAAAGGTGGTTGACTGGGGAGGGCTGCTGCTGGCACACACCCACTCCTGAAGCCCACTGGGGCGGTCCAAGGGCGATGAGCTCGGAGCTCGGTCAGGGCTGTCCCAGCAGAACTTTTTGAGGGTGGACGGACACGCCCGCGGGCAATCAGGTGTTGCGGGCAGGCCCCGGGGGCAGGCCCTGCTGAGTCCCCGAGCGCCTCCTGGGTTCCGGCCACCACCCTTGGGCCGGGATGAGGTGCCACCTTGTGCGTAGAAGCCCTGCACACAGGCAAGAAGCCCCCCAGGCCCGCGGCGCACCCGACCCTGGAGCCCCCTGGCCGGATGCAGCCACAGGGAACGGGGGTTCTGAGTTGGCAGGCCCCATTCCCGAAGCATCCACGGGCACTTCCCGAAGGGCTGACACCTGCTGCGCCTCAGCAGCCAGCCAACCTCCCTCCCTCTGGTCGGGCACTGCAAGCCACACAGCCACTTGTGTCCCCTGTGTCCCTCCCTGGAGGCCGCAGCGCGTTTTGGGTTTTGGCGCGGACGGGCCCCTCTCGGCTTCCGTAGTCCATTTGGCGCCGGAGCCTGCCAGACCCCTGGCTCTAGGAGGCTGCCCAGGGGCGCTGCCAACAGCCCCCAGGTGCTGGCTAGCCGCCTCGGCCGGCCACGGGGGAGCACACACACCTGCGCGTGTCCCCAGGCCGCACACACGGACTGCCCCGCGCTTCCCGGCGTTGCAAATAGGTCCACCGGGAAGCCCCGCCGGCCCTAGGGGCTTGTCGGGTGGGGCCGACGCACGGTGGGTGAGTGGGGAGGGCTGCTGCTGGCACACACCCACTCCTGAAGCCCACTGGGGCGGTCCAAGGGCGAGGAGCTCGGAGCTCGGTCAGGGCTGTCCCAGCAGAACTTTTTGAGGGTGGACGGACACGCCCGCGGGCAATCAGGTGTTGCGGGCAGGCCCCGGGGGCAGGCCCTGCTGAGTCCCCGAGCGCCACCTGGGTTCCTGCCACCACCCTTGGGCCGGGATGAGGTGCCACCTTGTGCATAGAAGCCCTGCACACAGGCAAGAAGCCCCCCAGGCCCGCGGCACACCCGACCCTGGAGCCCCCTGGCCGGCTGCAGCCACAGGGAACGGGGGTTCTGAGTTGGCAGGCCCCATTCCCGAAGCATGCACGGGCACTTCCCGAAGGGCTGACACCTGCTGCGCCTCAGCAGCCAGCCAACCTCCCTCCCTCTGGTCGGGCACTGCAAGCCACACAGCCACTTGTGTCCCCTGTGTCCCTCCCTGGAGGCCGCAGCGCGTTTTGGGTTTTGGCGCGGACGGGCCCCTCTCGGCTTCCGTAGTCCATTTGCCCCCGGAGCCTGCCAGACCCCTGGCTCTAGGAGGCTGCCCAGGGGCGCTGCCAACAGCCCCCAGGTGCTGGCTAGCCGCCTCGGCCGGCCTCGGGGGGAGCACACACACCTGCGGGTGTCTCCGGGCCGCACACACGAACTTCCCCGCGCTTCCCGGTGTTGCAAATAGGACCCCCGGGAAGCCCCGCCCGCCCTAGGGGCTTGTCGGGTGGGGCCGACACAAGGTGGTTGACTGGGGAGGGCTGCTGCTGGCACACACCCACTCCTGAAGCCCACTGGGGCGGTCCAAGGGCGAGGAGCTCGGAGCTCGGTCAGGGCTGTCCCAGCAGAACTTTTTGAGGGTGGACGGACACGCCCGCGGGCAATCAGGTGTTGCGGGCAGGCCCCGGGGGCGGGCCCTGCTGAGTCCCCGAGCGCCACCTGGGTTCCTGCCACCACCCTTGGGCCGGGATGAGGTGCCACCTTGTGCGTAGAAGCCCTGCACACAGGCAAGAAGCCCCCCAGGCCCGCGGCGCACCCGACCCTGGAGCCCCCTGGCCGGCTGCAGCCACAGGGAACGGGGGTTCTGAGTTGGCAGGCCCCATTCCCGAAGCATGCACGGGCACTTCCCGAAGGGCTGACACCTGCTGCGCCTCAGCAGCCAGCCAACCTCCCTCCCTCTGGTCGGGCACTGCAAGCCACACAGCCACTTGTGTCCCCTGTGTCCCTCCCTGGAGGCCGCAGCGCGTTTTGGGTTTTGGCGCGGACGGGCCCCTCTCGGCTTCCGTAGTCCATTTGCCCCCGGAGCCTGCCAGACCCCTGGCTCTAGGAGGCTGCCCAGGGGCGCTGCCAACAGCCCCCAGGTGCTGGCTAGCCGCCTCGGCCGGCCACGGGGGGAGCACACACACCTGCGGGTGTCTCCGGGCCGCACACACGAACTTCCCCGCGCTTCCCGGCGTTGCAAATAGGACCCCCGGGAAGCCCCGCCCGCCCTAGGGGCTTGTCGGGCGGGGCCGACGAAAGGTGGTTGACTGGGGAGGGCTGCTGCTGGCACACACCCACTCCTGAAGCCCACTGGGGCGGTCCAAGGGCGATGAGCTCGGAGCTCGGTCAGGGCTGTCCCAGCAGAACTTTTTGAGGGTGGACGGACACGCCCGCGGGCAATCAGGTGTTGCGGGCAGGCCCCGGGGGCAGGCCCTGCTGAGTCCCCGAGCGCCTCCTGGGTTCCGGCCACCACCCTTGGGCCGGGATGAGGTGCCACCTTGTGCGTAGAAGCCCTGCACACAGGCAAGAAGCCCCCCAGGCCCGCGGCGCACCCGACCCTGGAGCCCCCTGGCCGGATGCAGCCACAGGGAACGGGGGTTCTGAGTTGGCAGGCCCCATTCCCGAAGCATCCACGGGCACTTCCCGAAGGGCTGACACCTGCTGCGCCTCAGCAGCCAGCCAACCTCCCTCCCTCTGGTCGGGCACTGCAAGCCACACAGCCACTTGTGTCCCCTGTGTCCCTCCCTGGAGGCCGCAGCGCGTTTTGGGTTTTGGCGCGGACGGGCCCCTCTCGGCTTCCGTAGTCCATTTGGCGCCGGAGCCTGCCAGACCCCTGGCTCTAGGAGGCTGCCCAGGGGCGCTGCCAACAGCCCCCAGGTGCTGGCTAGCCGCCTCGGCCGGCCACGGGGGGAGCACACACACCTGCGGGTGTCTCCGGGCCGCACACACGAACTTCCCCGCGCTTCCCGGTGTTGCAAATAGGACCCCCGGGAAGCCCCGCCCGCCCTAGGGGCTTGTCGGGTGGGGCCGACACAAGGTGGTTGACTGGGGAGGGCTGCTGCTGGCACACACCCACTCCTGAAGCCCACTGGGGCGGTCCAAGGGCGAGGAGCTCGGAGCTCGGTCAGGGCTGTCCCAGCAGAACTTTTTGAGGGTGGACGGACACGCCCGCGGGCAATCAGGTGTTGCGGGCAGGCCCCGGGGGCGGGCCCTGCTGAGTCCCCGAGCGCCACCTGGGTTCCTGCCACCACCCTTGGGCCGGGATGAGGTGCCACCTTGTGCGTAGAAGCCCTGCACACAGGCAAGAAGCCCCCCAGGCCCGCGGCGCACCCGACCCTGGAGCCCCTGGCCGGCTGCAGCCACAGGGAACGGGGGTTCTGAGTTGGCAGGCCCCATTCCCGAAGCATGCACGGGCACTTCCCGAAGGGCTGACACCTGCTGCGCCTCAGCAGCCAGCCAACCTCCCTCCCTCTGGTCGGGCACTGCAAGCCACACAGCCACTTGTGTCCCCTGTGTCCCTCCCTGGAGGCCGCAGCGCGTTTTGGGTTTTGGCGCGGACGGGCCCCTCTCGGCTTCCGTAGTCCATTTGCCCCCGGAGCCTGCCAGACCCCTGGCTCTAGGAGGCTGCCCAGGGGCGCTGCCAACAGCCCCCAGGTGCTGGTTAGCCGCAGTAGCCGGCCACGGGGGAGCACACACACCTGCGCGTGTCGCCAGGCCGCACACACGGACTGCCCCGCGCTTCCCGGCGTTGCAAATAGGTCCACCGGGAAGCCCCGCCGGCCCTAGGGGCTTGTCGGGTAGGGCCGACGCACGGTGGGTGAGTGGGGAGGGCTGCTGCTGGCACACACCCACTCCTGAAGCCCACTGGGGCGGTCCAAGGGCGAGGAGCTCGGAGCTCGGTCAGGGCTGTCCCAGCAGAACTTTTTGAGGGTGGACGGACACGCCCGCGGGCAATCAGGTGTTGCGGGCAGGCCCCGGGGGCGGGCCCTGCTGAGTCCCCGAGCGCCACCTGGGTTCCTGCCACCACCCTTGGGCCGGGATGAGGTGCCACCTTGTGCGTAGAAGCCCTGCACACAGGCAAGAAGCCCCCCAGGCCCGCGGCGCACCCGACCCTGGAGCCCCCTGGCCGGCTGCAGCCACAGGGAACGGGGGTTCTGAGTTGGCAGGCCCCATTCCCGAAGCATGCACGGGCACTTCCCGAAGGGCTGACACCTGCTGCGCCTCAGCAGCCAGCCAACCTCCCTCCCTCTGGTCGGGCACTGCAAGCCACACAGCCACTTGTGTCCCCTGTGTCCCTCCCTGGAGGCCGCAGCGCGTTTTGGGTTTTGGCGCGGACGGGCCCCTCTCGGCTTCCGTAGTCCATTTGGCGCCGGAGCCTGCCAGACCCCTGGCTCTAGGAGGCTGCCCAGGGGCGCTGCCAACAGCCCCCAGGTGCTGGCTAGCCGCCTCGGCCGGCCACGGGGGGAGCACACACACCTGCCGGTGTCTCCGGGCCGCACACACGAACTTCCCCACGCTTCCCGGTGTTGCAAATAGGACCCCCGGGAAGCCCCGCCCGCCCTAGGGGCTTGTCGGGTGGGGCCGACACAAGGTGGTTGACTGGGGAGGGCTGCTGCTGGCACACACCCACTCCTGAAGCCCACTGGGGCGGTCCAAGGGCGAGGAGCTCGGAGCTCGGTCAGGGCTGTCCCAGCAGAACTTTTTGAGGGTGGACGGACACGCCCGCGGGCAATCAGGTGTTGCGGGCAGGCCCCGGGGGCGGGCCCTGCTGAGTCCCCGAGCGCCACCTGGGTTCCTGCCACCACCCTTGGGCCGGGATGAGGTGCCACCTTGTGCGTAGAAGCCCTGCACACAGGCAAGAAGCCCCCCAGGCCCGCGGCGCACCCGACCCTGGAGCCCCCTGGCCGGCTGCAGCCACAGGGAACGGGGGTTCTGAGTTGGCAGGCCCCATTCCCGAAGCATGCACGGGCACTTCCCGAAGGGCTGACACCTGCTGCGCCTCAGCAGCCAGCCAACCTCCCTCCCTCTGGTCGGGCACTGCAAGCCACACAGCCACTTGTGTCCCCTGTGTCCCTCCCTGGAGGCCGCAGCGCGTTTTGGGTTTTGGCGCGGACGGGCCCCTCTCGGCTTCCGTAGTCCATTTGCCCCCGGAGCCTGCCAGACCCCTGGCTCTAGGAGGCTGCCCAGGGGCGCTGCCAACAGCCCCCAGGTGCTGGTTAGCCGCAGTAGCCGGCCACGGGGGAGCACACACACCTGCGCGTGTCGCCAGGCCGCACACACGGACTGCCCCGCGCTTCCCGGCGTTGCAAATAGGTCCACCGGGAAGCCCCGCCGGCCCTAGGGGCTTGTCGGGTAGGGCCGACGCACGGTGGGTGAGTGGGGAGGGCTGCTGCTGGCACACACCCACTCCTGAAGCCCACTGGGGCGGTCCAAGGGCGAGGAGCTCGGAGCTCGGTCAGGGCTGTCCCAGCAGAACTTTTTGAGGGTGGACGGACACGCCCGCGGGCAATCAGGTGTTGCGGGCAGGCCCCGGGGGCGGGCCCTGCTGAGTCCCCGAGCGCCACCTGGGTTCCTGCCACCACCCTTGGGCCGGGATGAGGTGCCACCTTGTGCGTAGAAGCCCTGCACACAGGCAAGAAGCCCCCCAGGCCCGCGGCGCACCCGACCCTGGAGCCCCCTGGCCGGCTGCAGCCACAGGGAACGGGGGTTCTGAGTTGGCAGGCCCCATTCCCGAAGCATGCACGGGCACTTCCCGAAGGGCTGACACCTGCTGCGCCTCAGCAGCCAGCCAACCTCCCTCCCTCTGGTCGGGCACTGCAAGCCACACAGCCACTTGTGTCCCCTGTGTCCCTCCCTGGAGGCCGCAGCGCGTTTTGGGTTTTGGCGCGGACGGGCCCCTCTCGGCTTCCGTAGTCCATTTGCCCCCGGAGCCTGCCAGACCCCTGGCTCTAGGAGGCTGCCCAGGGGCGCTGCCAACAGCCCCCAGGTGCTGGCTAGCCGCCTCGGCCGGCCACGGGGGGAGCACACACACCTGCCGGTGTCTCCGGGCCGCACACACGAACTTCCCCACGCTTCCCGGTGTTGCAAATAGGACCCCCGGGAAGCCCCGCCCGCCCTAGGGGCTTGTCGGGTGGGGCCGACACAAGGTGGTTGACTGGGGAGGGCTGCTGCTGGCACACACCCACTCCTGAAGCCCACTGGGGCGGTCCAAGGGCGAGGAGCTCGGAGCTCGGTCAGGGCTGTCCCAGCAGAACTTTTTGAGGGTGGACGGACACGCCCGCGGGCAATCAGGTGTTGCGGGCAGGCCCCGGGGGCGGGCCCTGCTGAGTCCCCGAGCGCCACCTGGGTTCCTGCCACCACCCTTGGGCCGGGATGAGGTGCCACCTTGTGCGTAGAAGCCCTGCACACAGGCAAGAAGCCCCCCAGGCCCGCGGCGCACCCGACCCTGGAGCCCCCTGGCCGGCTGCAGCCACAGGGAACGGGGGTTCTGAGTTGGCAGGCCCCATTCCCGAAGCATGCACGGGCACTTCCCGAAGGGCTGACACCTGCTGCGCCTCAGCAGCCAGCCAACCTCCCTCCCTCTGGTCGGGCACTGCAAGCCACACAGCCACTTGTGTCCCCTGTGTCCCTCCCTGGAGGCCCCAGCGCGTTTTGGGTTTTGGCGCGGACGGGCCCCTCTCGGCTTCCGTAGTCCATTTGGCCCCGGAGCCTGCCAGACCCCTGGCTCTAGGAGGCTGCCCAGGGGCGCTGCCAACAGCCCCCAGGTGCTGGTTAGCCGCAGTAGCCGGCCACGGGGGAGCACACACACCTGCGCGTGTCCCCAGGCCGCACACACGGACTGCCCCGCGCTTCCCGGCGTTGCAAATAGGTCCACCGGGAAGCCCCGCCGGCCCTAGGGGCTTGTCGGGTGGGGCCGACGCACGGTGGGTGAGTGGGGAGGGCTGCTGCTGGCACACACCCACTCCTGAAGCCCACTGGGGCGGTCCAAGGGCGAGGAGCTCGGAGCTCGGTCAGGGCTGTCCCAGCAGAACTTTTTGAGGGTGGACGGACACGCCCGCGGGCAATCAGGTGTTGCGGGCAGGCCCCGGGGGCAGGCCCTGCTGAGTCCCCGAGCGCCACCTGGGTTCCTGCCACCACCCTTGGGCCGGGATGAGGTGCCACCTTGTGCGTAGAAGCCCTGCACACAGGCAAGAAGCCCCCCAGGCCCGCGGCACACCCGACCCTGGAGCCCCCTGGCCGGCTGCAGCCACAGGGAACGGGGGTTCTGAGTTGGCAGGCCCCATTCCCGAAGCATCCACGGGCACTTCCCGAAGGGCTGACACCTGCTGCGCCTCAGCAGCCAGCCAACCTCCCTCCCTCTGGTCGGGCACTGCAAGCCACACAGCCACTTGTGTCCCCTGTGTCCCTCCCTGGAGGCCGCAGCGCGTTTTGGGTTTTGGCGCGGACGGGCCCCTCTCGGCTTCCGTAGTCCATTTGCCCCCGGAGCCTGCCAGACCCCTGGCTCTAGGAGGCTGCCCAGGGGCGCTGCCAACAGCCCCCAGGTGCTGGCTAGCCGCCTCGGCCGGCCTCGGGGGGAGCACACACACCTGCGGGTGTCTCCGGGCCGCACACACGAACTTCCCCGCGCTTCCCGGTGTTGCAAATAGGACCCCCGGGAAGCCCCGCCCGCCCTAGGGGCTTGTCGGGTGGGGCCGACACAAGGTGGTTGACTGGGGAGGGCTGCTGCTGGCACACACCCACTCCTGAAGCCCACTGGGGCGGTCCAAGGGCGAGGAGCTCGGAGCTCGGTCAGGGCTGTCCCAGCAGAACTTTTTGAGGGTGGACGGACACGCCCGCGGGCAATCAGGTGTTGCGGGCAGGCCCCGGGGGCGGGCCCTGCTGAGTCCCCGAGCGCCACCTGGGTTCCTGCCACCACCCTTGGGCCGGGATGAGGTGCCACCTTGTGCGTAGAAGCCCTGCACACAGGCAAGAAGCCCCCCAGGCCCGCGGCGCACCCGACCCTGGAGCCCCCTGGCCGGCTGCAGCCACAGGGAACGGGGGTTCTGAGTTGGCAGGCCCCATTCCCGAAGCATGCACGGGCACTTCCCGAAGGGCTGACACCTGCTGCGCCTCAGCAGCCAGCCAACCTCCCTCCCTCTGGTCGGGCACTGCAAGCCACACAGCCACTTGTGTCCCCTGTGTCCCTCCCTGGAGGCCGCAGCGCGTTTTGGGTTTTGGCGCGGACGGGCCCCTCTCGGCTTCCGTAGTCCATTTGCCCCCGGAGCCTGCCAGACCCCTGGCTCTAGGAGGCTGCCCAGGGGCGCTGCCAACAGCCCCCAGGTGCTGGCTAGCCGCCTCGGCCGGCCACGGGGGGAGCACACACAGCTGCGGGTGTCTCCGGGCCGCACACACGAACTTCCCCGCGCTTCCCGGCGTTGCAAATAGGACCCCCGGGAAGCCCCGCCCGCCCTAGGGGCTTGTCGGGCGGGGCCGACGAAAGGTGGTTGACTGGGGAGGGCTGCTGCTGGCACACACCCACTCCTGAAGCCCACTGGGGCGGTCCAAGGGCGATGAGCTCGGAGCTCGGTCAGGGCTGTCCCAGCAGAACTTTTTGAGGGTGGACGGACACGCCCGCGGGCAATCAGGTGTTGCGGGCAGGCCCCGGGGGCAGGCCCTGCTGAGTCCCCGAGCGCCTCCTGGGTTCCGGCCACCACCCTTGGGCCGGGATGAGGTGCCACCTTGTGCGTAGAAGCCCTGCACACAGGCAAGAAGCCCCCCAGGCCCGCGGCGCACCCGACCCTGGAGCCCCCTGGCCGGATGCAGCCACAGGGAACGGGGGTTCTGAGTTGGCAGGCCCCATTCCCGAAGCATCCACGGGCACTTCCCGAAGGGCTGACACCTGCTGCGCCTCAGCAGCCAGCCAACCTCCCTCCCTCTGGTCGGGCACTGCAAGCCACACAGCCACTTGTGTCCCCTGTGTCCCTCCCTGGAGGCCGCAGCGCGTTTTGGGTTTTGGCGCGGACGGGCCCCTCTCGGCTTCCGTAGTCCATTTGGCCCCGGAGCCTGCCAGACCCCTGGCTCTAGGAGGCTGCCCAGGGGCGCTGCCAACAGCCCCCAGGTGCTGGCTAGCCGCCTCGGCCGGCCACGGGGGAGCACACACACCTGCGCGTGTCCCCAGGCCGCACACACGAACTGCCCCGCGCTTCCCGGCGTTGCAAATAGGTCCACCGGGAAGCCCCGCCGGCCCTAGGGGCTTGTCGGGTGGGGCCGACGCACGGTGGGTGAGTGGGGAGGGCTGCTGCTGGCACACACCCACTCCTGAAGCCCACTGGGGCGGTCCAAGGGCGAGGAGCTCGGAGCTCGGTCAGGGCTGTCCCAGCAGAACTTTTTGAGGGTGGACGGACACGCCCGCGGGCAATCAGGTGTTGCGGGCAGGCCCCGGGGGCAGGCCCTGCTGAGTCCCCGAGCGCCACCTGGGTTCCTGCCACCACCCTTGGGCCGGGATGAGGTGCCACCTTGTGCATAGAAGCCCTGCACACAGGCAAGAAGCCCCCCAGGCCCGCGGCACACCCGACCCTGGAGCCCCCTGGCCGGCTGCAGCCACAGGGAACGGGGGTTCTGAGTTGGCAGGCCCCATTCCCGAAGCATCCACGGGCACTTCCCGAAGGGCTGACACCTGCTGCGCCTCAGCAGCCAGCCAACCTCCCTCCCTCTGGTCGGGCACTGCAAGCCACACAGCCACTTGTGTCCCCTGTGTCCCTCCCTGGAGGCCGCAGCGCGTTTTGGGTTTTGGCGCGGACGGGCCCCTCTCGGCTTCCGTAGTCCATTTGCCCCCGGAGCCTGCCAGACCCCTGGCTCTAGGAGGCTGCCCAGGGGCGCTGCCAACAGCCCCCAGGTGCTGGCTAGCCGCCTCGGCCGGCCTCGGGGGGAGCACACACACCTGCGGGTGTCTCCGGGCCGCACACACGAACTTCCCCGCGCTTCCCGGTGTTGCAAATAGGACCCCCGGGAAGCCCCGCCCGCCCTAGGGGCTTGTCGGGTGGGGCCGACACAAGGTGGTTGACTGGGGAGGGCTGCTGCTGGCACACACCCACTCCTGAAGCCCACTGGGGCGGTCCAAGGGCGAGGAGCTCTGAGCTCGGTCAGGGCTGTCCCAGCAGAACTTTTTGAGGGTGGACGGACACGCCCGCGGGCAATCAGGTGTTGCGGGCAGGCCCCGGGGGCGGGCCCTGCTGAGTCCCCGAGCGCCACCTGGGTTCCTGCCACCACCCTTGGGCCGGGATGAGGTGCCACCTTGTGCGTAGAAGCCCTGCACACAGGCAAGAAGCCCCCCAGGCCCGCGGCGCACCCGACCCTGGAGCCCCCTGGCCGGCTGCAGCCACAGGGAACGGGGGTTCTGAGTTGGCAGGCCCCATTCCCGAAGCATGCACGGGCACTTCCCGAAGGGCTGACACCTGCTGCGCCTCAGCAGCCAGCCAACCTCCCTCCCTCTGGTCGGGCACTGCAAGCCACACAGCCACTTGTGTCCCCTGTGTCCCTCCCTGGAGGCCGCAGCGCGTTTTGGGTTTTGGCGCGGACGGGCCCCTCTCGGCTTCCGTAGTCCATTTGCCCCCGGAGCCTGCCAGACCCCTGGCTCTAGGAGGCTGCCCAGGGGCGCTGCCAACAGCCCCCAGGTGCTGGTTAGCCGCAGTAGCCGGCCACGGGGGAGCACACACACCTGCGCGTGTCGCCAGGCCGCACACATGGACTGCCCCGCGCTTCCCGGCGTTGCAAATAGGTCCACCGGGAAGCCCCGCCGGCCCTAGGGGCTTGTCGGGTAGGGCCGACGCACGGTGGGTGAGTGGGGAGGGCTGCTGCTGGCACACACCCACTCCTGAAGCCCACTGGGGCGGTCCAAGGGCGAGGAGCTCGGAGCTCGGTCAGGGCTGTCCCAGCAGAACTTTTTGAGGGTGGACGGACACGCCCGCGGGCAATCAGGTGTTGCGGGTAGGCCCCGGGGGCGGGCCCTGCTGAGTCCCCGAGCGCCACCTGGGTTCCTGCCACCACCCTTGGGCCGGGATGAGGTGCCACCTTGTGCGTAGAAGCCCTGCACACAGGCAAGAAGCCCCCCAGGCCCGCGGCGCACCCGACCCTGGAGCCCCCTGGCCGGCTGCAGCCACAGGGAACGGGGGTTCTGAGTTGGCAGGCCCCATTCCCGAAGCATGCACGGGCACTTCCCGAAGGGCTGACACCTGCTGCGCCTCAGCAGCCAGCCAACCTCCCTCCCTCTGGTCGGGCACTGCAAGCCACACAGCCACTTGTGTCCCCTGTGTCCCTCCCTGGAGGCCGCAGCGCGTTTTGGGTTTTGGCGCGGACGGGCCCCTCTCGGCTTCCGTAGTCCATTTGCCCCCGGAGCCTGCCAGACCCCTGGCTCTAGGAGGCTGCCCAGGGGCGCTGCCAACAGCCCCCAGGTGCTGGCTAGCCGCCTCGGCCGGCCACGGGGGGAGCACACACACCTGCGGGTGTCTCCGGGCCGCACACACGAACTTCCCCACGCTTCCCGGTGTTGCAAATAGGACCCCCGGGAAGCCCCGCCCGCCCTAGGGGCTTGTCGGTTGGGGCCGACACAAGGTGGTTGACTGGGGAGGGCTGCTGCTGGCACACATCCACTCCTGAAGCCCACTGGGGCGGTCCAAGGGCGAGGAGCTCGGAGCTCGGTCAGGGCTGTCCCAGCAGAACTTTTTGAGGGTGGACGGACACGCCCGCGGGCAATCAGGTGTTGCGGGCAGGCCCCGGGGGCGGGCCCTGCTGAGTCCCCGAGCGCCACCTGGGTTCCTGCCACCACCCTTGGGCCGGGATGAGGTGCCACCTTGTGCGTAGAAGCCCTGCACACAGGCAAGAAGCCCCCCAGGCCCGCGGCGCACCCGACCCTGGAGCCCCCTGGCCGGCTGCAGCTACAGGGAACGGGGGTTCTGAGTTGGCAGGCCCCATTCCCGAAGCATGCACGGGCACTTCCCGAAGGGCTGACACCTGCTGCGCCTCAGCAGCCAGCCAACCTCCCTCCCTCTGGTCGGGCACTGCAAGCCACACAGCCACTTGTGTCCCCTGTGTCCCTCCCTGGAGGCCCCAGCGCGTTTTGGGTTTTGGCGCGGACGGGCCCCTCTCGGCTTCCGTAGTCCATTTGGCCCCGGAGCCTGCCAGACCCCTGGCTCTAGGAGGCTGCCCAGGGGCGCTGCCAACAGCCCCCAGGTGCTGGTTAGCCGCAGTAGCCGGCCACGGGGGAGCACACACACCTGCGCGTGTCCCCAGGCCGCACACACGGACTGCCCCGCGCTTCCCGGCGTTGCAAATAGGTCCACCGGGAAGCCCCGCCGGCCCTAGGGGCTTGTCGGGTGGGGCCGACGCACGGTGGGTGAGTGGGGAGGGCTGCTGCTGGCACACACCCACTCCTGAAGCCCACTGGGGCGGTCCAAGGGCGAGGAGCTCGGAGCTCGGTCAGGGCTGTCCCAGCAGAACTTTTTGAGGGTGGACGGACACGCCCGCGGGCAATCAGGTGTTGCGGGCAGGCCCCGGGGGCAGGCCCTGCTGAGTCCCCGAGCGCCTCCTGGGTTCCGGCCACCACCCTTGGGCCGGGATGAGGTGCCACCTTGTGCGTAGAAGCCCTGCACACAGGCAAGAAGCCCCCCAGGCCCGCGGCGCACCCGACCCTGGAGCCCCCTGGCCGGCTGCAGCCACAGGGAACGGGGGTTCTGAGTTGGCAGGCCCCATTCCCGAAGCATGCACGGGCACTTCCCGAAGGGCTGACACCTGCTGCGCCTCAGCAGCCAGCCAACCTCCCTCCCTCTGGTCGGGCACTGCAAGCCACACAGCCACTTGTGTCCCCTGTGTCCCTCCCTGGAGGCCGCAGCGCGTTTTGGGTTTTGGCGCGGACGGGCCCCTCTCGGCTTCCGTAGTCCATTTGCCCCCGGAGCCTGCCAGACCCCTGGCTCTAGGAGGCTGCCCAGGGGCGCTGCCAACAGCCCCCAGGTGCTGGCTAGCCGCCTCGGCCGGCCACGGGGGGAGCACACACACCTGCGGGTGTCTCCGGGCCGCACACACGAACTTCCCCGCGCTTCCCGGTGTTGCAAATAGGACCCCCGGGAAGCCCCGCCCGCCCTAGGGGCTTGTCGGGTGGGGCCGACACAAGGTGGTTGACTGGGGAGGGCTGCTGCTGGCACACACCCACTCCTGAAGCCCACTGGGGCGGTCCAAGGGCGAGGAGCTCGGAGCTCGGTCAGGGCTGTCCCAGCAGAACTTTTTGAGGGTGGACGGACACGCCCGCGGGCAATCAGGTGTTGCGGGCAGGCCCCGGGGGCGGGCCCTGCTGAGTCCCCGAGCGCCACCTGGGTTCCTGCCACCACCCTTGGGCCGGGATGAGGTGCCACCTTGTGCGTAGAAGCCCTGCACACAGGCAAGAAGCCCCCCAGGCCCGCGGCGCACCCGACCCTGGAGCCCCCTGGCCGGCTGCAGCCACAGGGAACGGGGGTTCTGAGTTGGCAGGCCCCATTCCCGAAGCATGCACGGGCACTTCCCGAAGGGCTGACACCTGCTGCGCCTCAGCAGCCAGCCAACCTCCCTCCCTCTGGTCGGGCACTGCAAGCCACACAGCCACTTGTGTCCCCTGTGTCCCTCCCTGGAGGCCGCAGCGCGTTTTGGGTTTTGGCGCGGACGGGCCCCTCTCGGCTTCCGTAGTCCATTTGCCCCCGGAGCCTGCCAGACCCCTGGCTCTAGGAGGCTGCCCAGGGGCGCTGCCAACAGCCCCCAGGTGCTGGCTAGCCGCCTCGGCCGGCCACGGGGGGAGCACACACAGCTGCGGGTGTCTCCGGGCCGCACACACGAACTTCCCCGCGCTTCCCGGCGTTGCAAATAGGACCCCCGGGAAGCCCCGCCCGCCCTAGGGGCTTGTCGGGCGGGGCCGACGAAAGGTGGTTGACTGGGGAGGGCTGCTGCTGGCACACACCCACTCCTGAAGCCCACTGGGGCGGTCCAAGGGCGAGGAGCTCGGAGCTCGGTCAGGGCTGTCCCAGCAGAACTTTTTGAGGGTGGACGGACACGCCCGCGGGCAATCAGGTGTTGCGGGCAGGCCCCGGGGGCGGGCCCTGCTGAGTCCCCGAGCGCCTCCTGGGTTCCTGCCACCACCCTTGGGCCGGGATGAGGTGCCACCTTGTGCGTAGAAGCCCTGCACACAGGCAAGAAGCCCCCCAGGCCCGCGGCGCACCCGACCCTGGAGCCCCCTGGCCGGATGCAGCCACAGGGAACGGGGGTTCTGAGTTGGCAGGCCCCATTCCCGAAGCATCCACGGGCACTTCCCGAAGGGCTGACACCTGCTGCGCCTCAGCAGCCAGCCAACCTCCCTCCCTCTGGTCGGGCACTGCAAGCCACACAGCCACTTGTGTCCCCTGTGTCCCTCCCTGGAGGCCGCAGCGCGTTTTGGGTTTTGGCGCGGACGGGCCCCTCTCGGCTTCTGTAGTCCATTTGCCCCCGGAGCCTGCCAGACCCCTGGCTCTAGGAGGCTGCCCAGGGGCGCTGCCAACAGCCCCCAGGTGCTGGCTAGCCGCCTCGGCCG
The DNA here is from genome assembly GCF_033115175.1 of Lepus europaeus. Lineage (NCBI taxonomy): Eukaryota > Metazoa > Chordata > Mammalia > Lagomorpha > Leporidae > Lepus > Lepus europaeus. Next base: position 138,758 of record NW_026909138.1, read on the forward strand.
GCCACGGGGGGAGAACACACACCTGCGGGTGTCCCCGGGCCGCACACACGAACTGCCCCGTGCTTCCCGGCGTTGCAAATAGGCCCCCCGGGAAGCCCCGCCCACCCTAGGGGCTTTTAAGGCGGGGCCGACGCACGGTGGTTGACTGGGGAGGGCTGCTGCTGGCACACACCCACTCCTGAAGCCCACTGGGGCGGTCCAAGGGCGAGGAGCTCGGAGCTCGGTCAGGGCTGTCCCAGCAGAACTTTTTGAGGGTGGACGGACACGCCCGCGGGCAATCAGGTGTTGCGGGCAGGCCCCGGGGGCGGGCCCTGCTGAGTCCCCGAGCGCCACCTGGGTTCCTGCCACCACCCTTGGGCCGGGATGAGGTGCCACCTTGTGCGTAGAAGCCCTGCACACAGGCAAGAAGCCCCCCAGGCCCGCGGCGCACCCGACCCTGGAGCCCCCTGGCCGGCTGCAGCCACAGGGAACGGGGGTTCTGAGTTGGCAGGCCCCATTCCCGAAGCATGCACGGGCACTTCCCGAAGGGCTGACACCTGCTGCGCCTCAGCAGCCAGCCAACCTCCCTCCCTCTGGTCGGGCACTGCAAGCCACACAGCCACTTGTGTCCCCTGTGTCCCTCCCTGGAGGCCGCAGCGCGTTTTGGGTTTTGGCGCGGACGGGCCCCTCTCGGCTTCCGTAGTCCATTTGGCCCCGGAGCCTGCCAGACCCCTGGCTCTAGGAGGCTGCCCAGGGGCGCTGCCAACAGCCCCCAGGTGCTGGCTAGCCGCCTCGGCCGGCCACGGGGGAGCACACACACCTGCGCGTGTCCCCAGGCCGCACACACGAACTGCCCCGCGCTTCCCGGCGTTGCAAATAGGTCCACCGGGAAGCCCCGCCGGCCCTAGGGGCTTGTCGGGTGGGGCCGACGCACGGTGGGTGAGTGGGGAGGGCTGCTGCTGGCACACACCCACTCCTGAAGCCCACTGGGGCGGTCCAAGGGCGAGGAGCTCGGAGCTCGGTCAGGGCTGTCCCAGCAGAACTTTTTGAGGGTGGACGGACACGCCCGCGGGCAATCAGGTGTTGCGGGCAGGCCCCGGGGGCAGGCCCTGCTGAGTCCCCGAGCGCCACCTGGGTTCCTGCCACCACCCTTGGGCCGGGATGAGGTGCCACCTTGTGCATAGAAGCCCTGCACACAGGCAAGAAGCCCCCCAGGCCCGCGGCACACCCGACCCTGGAGCCCCCTGGCCGGCTGCAGCCACAGGGAACGGGGGTTCTGAGTTGGCAGGCCCCATTCCCGAAGCATCCACGGGCACTTCCCGAAGGGCTGACACCTGCTGCGCCTCAGCAGCCAGCCAACCTCCCTCCCTCTGGTCGGGCACTGCAAGCCACACAGCCACTTGTGTCCCCTGTGTCCCTCCCTGGAGGCCGCAGCGCGTTTTGGGTTTTGGCGCGGACGGGCCCCTCTCGGCTTCCGTAGTCCATTTGCCCCCGGAGCCTGCCAGACCCCTGGCTCTAGGAGGCTGCCCAGGGGCGCTGCCAACAGCCCCCAGGTGCTGGCTAGCCGCCTCGGCCGGCCTCGGGGGGAGCACACACACCTGCGGGTGTCTCCGGGCCGCACACACGAACTTCCCCGCGCTTCCCGGTGTTGCAAATAGGACCCCCGGGAAGCCCCGCCCGCCCTAGGGGCTTGTCGGGTGGGGCCGACACAAGGTGGTTGACTGGGGAGGGCTGCTGCTGGCACACACCCACTCCTGAAGCCCACTGGGGCGGTCCAAGGGCGAGGAGCTCTGAGCTCGGTCAGGGCTGTCCCAGCAGAACTTTTTGAGGGTGGACGGACACGCCCGCGGGCAATCAGGTGTTGCGGGCAGGCCCCGGGGGCGGGCCCTGCTGAGTCCCCGAGCGCCACCTGGGTTCCTGCCACCACCCTTGGGCCGGGATGAGGTGCCACCTTGTGCGTAGAAGCCCTGCACACAGGCAAGAAGCCCCCCAGGCCCGCGGCGCACCCGACCCTGGAGCCCCCTGGCCGGCTGCAGCCACAGGGAACGGGGGTTCTGAGTTGGCAGGCCCCATTCCCGAAGCATGCACGGGCACTTCCCGAAGGGCTGACACCTGCTGCGCCTCAGCAGCCAGCCAACCTCCCTCCCTCTGGTCGGGCACTGCAAGCCACACAGCCACTTGTGTCCCCTGTGTCCCTCCCTGGAGGCCGCAGCGCGTTTTGGGTTTTGGCGCGGACGGGCCCCTCTCGGCTTCCGTAGTCCATTTGCCCCCGGAGCCTGCCAGACCCCTGGCTCTAGGAGGCTGCCCAGGGGCGCTGCCAACAGCCCCCAGGTGCTGGTTAGCCGCAGTAGCCGGCCACGGGGGAGCACACACACCTGCGCGTGTCGCCAGGCCGCACACATGGACTGCCCCGCGCTTCCCGGCGTTGCAAATAGGTCCACCGGGAAGCCCCGCCGGCCCTAGGGGCTTGTCGGGTAGGGCCGACGCACGGTGGGTGAGTGGGGAGGGCTGCTGCTGGCACACACCCACTCCTGAAGCCCACTGGGGCGGTCCAAGGGCGAGGAGCTCGGAGCTCGGTCAGGGCTGTCCCAGCAGAACTTTTTGAGGGTGGACGGACACGCCCGCGGGCAATCAGGTGTTGCGGGTAGGCCCCGGGGGCGGGCCCTGCTGAGTCCCCGAGCGCCACCTGGGTTCCTGCCACCACCCTTGGGCCGGGATGAGGTGCCACCTTGTGCGTAGAAGCCCTGCACACAGGCAAGAAGCCCCCCAGGCCCGCGGCGCACCCGACCCTGGAGCCCCCTGGCCGGCTGCAGCCACAGGGAACGGGGGTTCTGAGTTGGCAGGCCCCATTCCCGAAGCATGCACGGGCACTTCCCGAAGGGCTGACACCTGCTGCGCCTCAGCAGCCAGCCAACCTCCCTCCCTCTGGTCGGGCACTGCAAGCCACACAGCCACTTGTGTCCCCTGTGTCCCTCCCTGGAGGCCGCAGCGCGTTTTGGGTTTTGGCGCGGACGGGCCCCTCTCGGCTTCCGTAGTCCATTTGCCCCCGGAGCCTGCCAGACCCCTGGCTCTAGGAGGCTGCCCAGGGGCGCTGCCAACAGCCCCCAGGTGCTGGCTAGCCGCCTCGGCCGGCCACGGGGGGAGCACACACACCTGCGGGTGTCTCCGGGCCGCACACACGAACTTCCCCACGCTTCCCGGTGTTGCAAATAGGACCCCCGGGAAGCCCCGCCCGCCCTAGGGGCTTGTCGGTTGGGGCCGACACAAGGTGGTTGACTGGGGAGGGCTGCTGCTGGCACACATCCACTCCTGAAGCCCACTGGGGCGGTCCAAGGGCGAGGAGCTCGGAGCTCGGTCAGGGCTGTCCCAGCAGAACTTTTTGAGGGTGGACGGACACGCCCGCGGGCAATCAGGTGTTGCGGGCAGGCCCCGGGGGCGGGCCCTGCTGAGTCCCCGAGCGCCACCTGGGTTCCTGCCACCACCCTTGGGCCGGGATGAGGTGCCACCTTGTGCGTAGAAGCCCTGCACACAGGCAAGAAGCCCCCCAGGCCCGCGGCGCACCCGACCCTGGAGCCCCCTGGCCGGCTGCAGCTACAGGGAACGGGGGTTCTGAGTTGGCAGGCCCCATTCCCGAAGCATGCACGGGCACTTCCCGAAGGGCTGACACCTGCTGCGCCTCAGCAGCCAGCCAACCTCCCTCCCTCTGGTCGGGCACTGCAAGCCACACAGCCACTTGTGTCCCCTGTGTCCCTCCCTGGAGGCCCCAGCGCGTTTTGGGTTTTGGCGCGGACGGGCCCCTCTCGGCTTCCGTAGTCCATTTGGCCCCGGAGCCTGCCAGACCCCTGGCTCTAGGAGGCTGCCCAGGGGCGCTGCCAACAGCCCCCAGGTGCTGGTTAGCCGCAGTAGCCGGCCACGGGGGAGCACACACACCTGCGCGTGTCCCCAGGCCGCACACACGGACTGCCCCGCGCTTCCCGGCGTTGCAAATAGGTCCACCGGGAAGCCCCGCCGGCCCTAGGGGCTTGTCGGGTGGGGCCGACGCACGGTGGGTGAGTGGGGAGGGCTGCTGCTGGCACACACCCACTCCTGAAGCCCACTGGGGCGGTCCAAGGGCGAGGAGCTCGGAGCTCGGTCAGGGCTGTCCCAGCAGAACTTTTTGAGGGTGGACGGACACGCCCGCGGGCAATCAGGTGTTGCGGGCAGGCCCCGGGGGCAGGCCCTGCTGAGTCCCCGAGCGCCTCCTGGGTTCCGGCCACCACCCTTGGGCCGGGATGAGGTGCCACCTTGTGCGTAGAAGCCCTGCACACAGGCAAGAAGCCCCCCAGGCCCGCGGCGCACCCGACCCTGGAGCCCCCTGGCCGGCTGCAGCCACAGGGAACGGGGGTTCTGAGTTGGCAGGCCCCATTCCCGAAGCATGCACGGGCACTTCCCGAAGGGCTGACACCTGCTGCGCCTCAGCAGCCAGCCAACCTCCCTCCCTCTGGTCGGGCACTGCAAGCCACACAGCCACTTGTGTCCCCTGTGTCCCTCCCTGGAGGCCGCAGCGCGTTTTGGGTTTTGGCGCGGACGGGCCCCTCTCGGCTTCCGTAGTCCATTTGCCCCCGGAGCCTGCCAGACCCCTGGCTCTAGGAGGCTGCCCAGGGGCGCTGCCAACAGCCCCCAGGTGCTGGCTAGCCGCCTCGGCCGGCCACGGGGGGAGCACACACACCTGCGGGTGTCTCCGGGCCGCACACACGAACTTCCCCGCGCTTCCCGGTGTTGCAAATAGGACCCCCGGGAAGCCCCGCCCGCCCTAGGGGCTTGTCGGGTGGGGCCGACACAAGGTGGTTGACTGGGGAGGGCTGCTGCTGGCACACACCCACTCCTGAAGCCCACTGGGGCGGTCCAAGGGCGAGGAGCTCGGAGCTCGGTCAGGGCTGTCCCAGCAGAACTTTTTGAGGGTGGACGGACACGCCCGCGGGCAATCAGGTGTTGCGGGCAGGCCCCGGGGGCGGGCCCTGCTGAGTCCCCGAGCGCCACCTGGGTTCCTGCCACCACCCTTGGGCCGGGATGAGGTGCCACCTTGTGCGTAGAAGCCCTGCACACAGGCAAGAAGCCCCCCAGGCCCGCGGCGCACCCGACCCTGGAGCCCCCTGGCCGGCTGCAGCCACAGGGAACGGGGGTTCTGAGTTGGCAGGCCCCATTCCCGAAGCATGCACGGGCACTTCCCGAAGGGCTGACACCTGCTGCGCCTCAGCAGCCAGCCAACCTCCCTCCCTCTGGTCGGGCACTGCAAGCCACACAGCCACTTGTGTCCCCTGTGTCCCTCCCTGGAGGCCGCAGCGCGTTTTGGGTTTTGGCGCGGACGGGCCCCTCTCGGCTTCCGTAGTCCATTTGCCCCCGGAGCCTGCCAGACCCCTGGCTCTAGGAGGCTGCCCAGGGGCGCTGCCAACAGCCCCCAGGTGCTGGCTAGCCGCCTCGGCCGGCCACGGGGGGAGCACACACAGCTGCGGGTGTCTCCGGGCCGCACACACGAACTTCCCCGCGCTTCCCGGCGTTGCAAATAGGACCCCCGGGAAGCCCCGCCCGCCCTAGGGGCTTGTCGGGCGGGGCCGACGAAAGGTGGTTGACTGGGGAGGGCTGCTGCTGGCACACACCCACTCCTGAAGCCCACTGGGGCGGTCCAAGGGCGAGGAGCTCGGAGCTCGGTCAGGGCTGTCCCAGCAGAACTTTTTGAGGGTGGACGGACACGCCCGCGGGCAATCAGGTGTTGCGGGCAGGCCCCGGGGGCGGGCCCTGCTGAGTCCCCGAGCGCCTCCTGGGTTCCTGCCACCACCCTTGGGCCGGGATGAGGTGCCACCTTGTGCGTAGAAGCCCTGCACACAGGCAAGAAGCCCCCCAGGCCCGCGGCGCACCCGACCCTGGAGCCCCCTGGCCGGATGCAGCCACAGGGAACGGGGGTTCTGAGTTGGCAGGCCCCATTCCCGAAGCATCCACGGGCACTTCCCGAAGGGCTGACACCTGCTGCGCCTCAGCAGCCAGCCAACCTCCCTCCCTCTGGTCGGGCACTGCAAGCCACACAGCCACTTGTGTCCCCTGTGTCCCTCCCTGGAGGCCGCAGCGCGTTTTGGGTTTTGGCGCGGACGGGCCCCTCTCGGCTTCTGTAGTCCATTTGCCCCCGGAGCCTGCCAGACCCCTGGCTCTAGGAGGCTGCCCAGGGGCGCTGCCAACAGCCCCCAGGTGCTGGCTAGCCGCCTCGGCCGGCCACGGGGGGAGAACACACACCTGCGGGTGTCCCCGGGCCGCACACACGAACTGCCCCGTGCTTCCCGGCGTTGCAAATAGGCCCCCCGGGAAGCCCCGCCCACCCTAGGGGCTTTTAAGGCGGGGCCGACGCACGGTGGTTGACTGGGGAGGGCTGCTGCTGGCACACACCCACTCCTGAAGCCCACTGGGGCGGTCCAAGGGCGAGGAGCTCGGAGCTCGGTCAGGGCTGTCCCAGCAGAACTTTTTGAGGGTGGACGGACACGCCCGCGGGCAATCAGGTGTTGCGGGCAGGCCCCGGGGGCGGGCCCTGCTGAGTCCCCGAGCGCCACCTGGGTTCCTGCCACCACCCTTGGGCCGGGATGAGGTGCCACCTTGTGCGTAGAAGCCCTGCACACAGGCAAGAAGCCCCCCAGGCCCGCGGCGCACCCGACCCTGGAGCCCCCTGGCCGGCTGCAGCCACAGGGAACGGGGGTTCTGAGTTGGCAGGCCCCATTCCCGAAGCATGCACGGGCACTTCCCGAAGGGCTGACACCTGCTGCGCCTCAGCAGCCAGCCAACCTCCCTCCCTCTGGTCGGGCACTGCAAGCCACACAGCCACTTGTGTCCCCTGTGTCCCTCCCTGGAGGCCGCAGCGCGTTTTGGGTTTTGGCGCGGACGGGCCCCTCTCGGCTTCCGTAGTCCATTTGCCCCCGGAGCCTGCCAGACCCCTGGCTCTAGGAGGCTGCCCAGGGGCGCTGCCAACAGCCCCCAGGTGCTGGCTAGCCGCCTCGGCCGGCCACGGGGGGAGCACACACAGCTGCGGGTGTCTCCGGGCCGCACACACGAACTTCCCCGCGCTTCCCGGCGTTGCAAATAGGACCCCCGGGAAGCCCCGCCCGCCCTAGGGGCTTGTCGGGCGGGGCCGACGAAAGGTGGTTGACTGGGGAGGGCTGCTGCTGGCACACACCCACTCCTGAAGCCCACTGGGGCGGTCCAAGGGCGATGAGCTCGGAGCTCGGTCAGGGCTGTCCCAGCAGAACTTTTTGAGGGTGGACGGACACGCCCGCGGGCAATCAGGTGTTGCGGGCAGGCCCCGGGGGCAGGCCCTGCTGAGTCCCCGAGCGCCTCCTGGGTTCCGGCCACCACCCTTGGGCCGGGATGAGGTGCCACCTTGTGCGTAGAAGCCCTGCACACAGGCAAGAAGCCCCCCAGGCCCGCGGCGCACCCGACCCTGGAGCCCCCTGGCCGGCTGCAGCCACAGGGAACGGGGGTTCTGAGTTGGCAGGCCCCATTCCCGAAGCATCCACGGGCACTTCCCGAAGGGCTGACACCTGCTGCGCCTCAGCAGCCAGCCAACCTCCCTCCCTCTGGTCGGGCACTGCAAGCCACACAGCCACTTGTGTCCCCTGTGTCCCTCCCTGGAGGCCGCAGCGCGTTTTGGGTTTTGGCGCGGACGGGCCCCTCTCGGCTTCCGTAGTCCATTTGGCGCCGGAGCCTGCCAGACCCCTGGCTCTAGGAGGCTGCCCAGGGGCGCTGCCAACAGCCCCCAGGTGCTGGCTAGCCGCCTCGGCCGGCCACGGGGGAGCACACACAGCTGCGGGTGTCTCCGGGCCGCACACACGAACTGCCCCGCGCTTCCCGGCGTTGCAAATAGGTCCACCGGGAAGCCCCGCCGGCCCTAGGGGCTTGTCGGGTGGGGCCGACGCACGGTGGGTGAGTGGGGAGGGCTGCTGCTGGCACACACCCACTCCTGAAGCCCACTGGGGCGGTCCAAGGGCGAGGAGCTCGGAGCTCGGTCAGGGCTGTCCCAGCAGAACTTTTTGAGGGTGGACGGACACGCCCGCGGGCAATCAGGTGTTGCGGGCAGGCCCCGGGGGCAGGCCCTGCTGAGTCCCCGAGCGCCACCTGGGTTCCTGCCACCACCCTTGGGCCGGGATGAGGTGCCACCTTGTGCATAGAAGCCCTGCACACAGGCAAGAAGCCCCCCAGGCCCGCGGCACACCCGACCCTGGAGCCCCCTGGCCGGCTGCAGCCACAGGGAACGGGGGTTCTGAGTTGGCAGGCCCCATTCCCGAAGCATCCACGGGCACTTCCCGAAGGGCTGACACCTGCTGCGCCTCAGCAGCCAGCCAACCTCCCTCCCTCTGGTCGGGCACTGCAAGCCACACAGCCACTTGTGTCCCCTGTGTCCCTCCCTGGAGGCCGCAGCGCGTTTTGGGTTTTGGCGCGGACGGGCCCCTCTCGGCTTCCGTAGTCCATTTGCCCCCGGAGCCTGCCAGACCCCTGGCTCTAGGAGGCTGCCCAGGGGCGCTGCCAACAGCCCCCAGGTGCTGGCTAGCCGCCTCGGCCGGCCTCGGGGGGAGCACACACACCTGCGGGTGTCTCCGGGCCGCACACACGAACTTCCCCGCGCTTCCCGGTGTTGCAAATAGGACCCCCGGGAAGCCCCGCCCGCCCTAGGGGCTTGTCGGGTGGGGCCGACACAAGGTGGTTGACTGGGGAGGGCTGCTGCTGGCACACACCCACTCCTGAAGCCCACTGGGGCGGTCCAAGGGCGAGGAGCTCTGAGCTCGGTCAGGGCTGTCCCAGCAGAACTTTTTGAGGGTGGACGGACACGCCCGCGGGCAATCAGGTGTTGCGGGCAGGCCCCGGGGGCGGGCCCTGCTGAGTCCCCGAGCGCCACCTGGGTTCCTGCCACCACCCTTGGGCCGGGATGAGGTGCCACCTTGTGCGTAGAAGCCCTGCACACAGGCAAGAAGCCCCCCAGGCCCGCGGCGCACCCGACCCTGGAGCCCCCTGGCCGGCTGCAGCCACAGGGAACGGGGGTTCTGAGTTGGCAGGCCCCATTCCCGAAGCATGCACGGGCACTTCCCGAAGGGCTGACACCTGCTGCGCCTCAGCAGCCAGCCAACCTCCCTCCCTCTGGTCGGGCACTGCAAGCCACACAGCCACTTGTGTCCCCTGTGTCCCTCCCTGGAGGCCGCAGCGCGTTTTGGGTTTTGGCGCGGACGGGCCCCTCTCGGCTTCCGTAGTCCATTTGCCCCCGGAGCCTGCCAGACCCCTGGCTCTAGGAGGCTGCCCAGGGGCGCTGCCAACAGCCCCCAGGTGCTGGTTAGCCGCAGTAGCCGGCCACGGGGGAGCACACACACCTGCGCGTGTCGCCAGGCCGCACACATGGACTGCCCCGCGCTTCCCGGCGTTGCAAATAGGTCCACCGGGAAGCCCCGCCGGCCCTAGGGGCTTGTCGGGTAGGGCCGACGCACGGTGGGTGAGTGGGGAGGGCTGCTGCTGGCACACACCCACTCCTGAAGCCCACTGGGGCGGTCCAAGGGCGAGGAGCTCGGAGCTCGGTCAGGGCTGTCCCAGCAGAACTTTTTGAGGGTGGACGGACACGCCCGCGGGCAATCAGGTGTTGCGGGTAGGCCCCGGGGGCGGGCCCTGCTGAGTCCCCGAGCGCCACCTGGGTTCCTGCCACCACCCTTGGGCCGGGATGAGGTGCCACCTTGTGCGTAGAAGCCCTGCACACAGGCAAGAAGCCCCCCAGGCCCGCGGCGCACCCGACCCTGGAGCCCCCTGGCCGGCTGCAGCCACAGGGAACGGGGGTTCTGAGTTGGCAGGCCCCATTCCCGAAGCATGCACGGGCACTTCCCGAAGGGCTGACACCTGCTGCGCCTCAGCAGCCAGCCAACCTCCCTCCCTCTGGTCGGGCACTGCAAGCCACACAGCCACTTGTGTCCCCTGTGTCCCTCCCTGGAGGCCGCAGCGCGTTTTGGGTTTTGGCGCGGACGGGCCCCTCTCGGCTTCCGTAGTCCATTTGCCCCCGGAGCCTGCCAGACCCCTGGCTCTAGGAGGCTGCCCAGGGGCGCTGCCAACAGCCCCCAGGTGCTGGCTAGCCGCCTCGGCCGGCCACGGGGGGAGCACACACACCTGCGGGTGTCTCCGGGCCGCACACACGAACTTCCCCACGCTTCCCGGTGTTGCAAATAGGACCCCCGGGAAGCCCCGCCCGCCCTAGGGGCTTGTCGGTTGGGGCCGACACAAGGTGGTTGACTGGGGAGGGCTGCTGCTGGCACACATCCACTCCTGAAGCCCACTGGGGCGGTCCAAGGGCGAGGAGCTCGGAGCTCGGTCAGGGCTGTCCCAGCAGAACTTTTTGAGGGTGGACGGACACGCCCGCGGGCAATCAGGTGTTGCGGGCAGGCCCCGGGGGCGGGCCCTGCTGAGTCCCCGAGCGCCACCTGGGTTCCTGCCACCACCCTTGGGCCGGGATGAGGTGCCACCTTGTGCGTAGAAGCCCTGCACACAGGCAAGAAGCCCCCCAGGCCCGCGGCGCACCCGACCCTGGAGCCCCCTGGCCGGCTGCAGCTACAGGGAACGGGGGTTCTGAGTTGGCAGGCCCCATTCCCGAAGCATGCACGGGCACTTCCCGAAGGGCTGACACCTGCTGCGCCTCAGCAGCCAGCCAACCTCCCTCCCTCTGGTCGGGCACTGCAAGCCACACAGCCACTTGTGTCCCCTGTGTCCCTCCCTGGAGGCCGCAGCGCGTTTTGGGTTTTGGCGCGGACGGGCCCCTCTCGGCTTCCGTAGTCCATTTGCCCCCGGAGCCTGCCAGACCCCTGGCTCTAGGAGGCTGCCCAGGGGCGCTGCCAACAGCCCCCAGGTGCTGGTTAGCCGCAGTAGCCGGCCACGGGGGAGCACACACACCTGCGCGTGTCGCCAGGCCGCACACATGGACTGCCCCGCGCTTCCCGGCGTTGCAAATAGGTCCACCGGGAAGCCCCGCCGGCCCTAGGGGCTTGTCGGGTGGGGCCGACGCACGGTGGGTGAGTGGGGAGGGCTGCTGCTGGCACACACCCACTCCTGAAGCCCACTGGGGCGGTCCAAGGGCGAGGAGCTCGGAGCTCGGTCAGGGCTGTCCCAGCAGAACTTTTTGAGGGTGGACGGACACGCCCGCGGGCAATCAGGTGTTGCGGGCAGGCCCCGGGGGCAGGCCCTGCTGAGTCCCCGAGCGCCTCCTGGGTTCCGGCCACCACCCTTGGGCCGGGATGAGGTGCCACCTTGTGCGTAGAAGCCCTGCACACAGGCAAGAAGCCCCCCAGGCCCGCGGCGCACCCGACCCTGGAGCCCCCTGGCCGGCTGCAGCCACAGGGAACGGGGGTTCTGAGTTGGCAGGCCCCATTCCCGAAGCATGCACGGGCACTTCCCGAAGGGCTGACACCTGCTGCGCCTCAGCAGCCAGCCAACCTCCCTCCCTCTGGTCGGGCACTGCAAGCCACACAGCCACTTGTGTCCCCTGTGTCCCTCCCTGGAGGCCGCAGCGCGTTTTGGGTTTTGGCGCGGACGGGCCCCTCTCGGCTTCCGTAGTCCATTTGCCCCCGGAGCCTGCCAGACCCCTGGCTCTAGGAGGCTGCCCAGGGGCGCTGCCAACAGCCCCCAGGTGCTGGCTAGCCGCCTCGGCCGGCCACGGGGGGAGCACACACACCTGCGGGTGTCTCCGGGCCGCACACACGAACTTCCCCGCGCTTCCCGGTGTTGCAAATAGGACCCCCGGGAAGCCCCGCCCGCCCTAGGGGCTTGTCGGGTGGGGCCGACACAAGGTGGTTGACTGGGGAGGGCTGCTGCTGGCACACACCCACTCCTGAAGCCCACTGGGGCGGTCCAAGGGCGAGGAGCTCGGAGCTCGGTCAGGGCTGTCCCAGCAGAACTTTTTGAGGGTGGACGGACACGCCCGCGGGCAATCAGGTGTTGCGGGCAGGCCCCGGGGGCGGGCCCTGCTGAGTCCCCGAGCGCCACCTGGGTTCCTGCCACCACCCTTGGGCCGGGATGAGGTGCCACCTTGTGCGTAGAAGCCCTGCACACAGGCAAGAAGCCCCCCAGGCCCGCGGCGCACCCGACCCTGGAGCCCCCTGGCCGGCTGCAGCCACAGGGAACGGGGGTTCTGAGTTGGCAGGCCCCATTCCCGAAGCATGCACGGGCACTTCCCGAAGGGCTGACACCTGCTGCGCCTCAGCAGCCAGCCAACCTCCCTCCCTCTGGTCGGGCACTGCAAGCCACACAGCCACTTGTGTCCCCTGTGTCCCTCCCTGGAGGCCGCAGCGCGTTTTGGGTTTTGGCGCGGACGGGCCCCTCTCGGCTTCCGTAGTCCATTTGGCCCCGGAGCCTGCCAGACCCCTGGCTCTAGGAGGCTGCCCAGGGGCGCTGCCAACAGCCCCCAGGTGCTGGCTAGCCGCCTCGGCCGGCCACGGGGGGAGCACACACAGCTGCGGGTGTCTCCGGGCCGCACACACGAACTTCCCCGCGCTTCCCGGCGTTGCAAATAGGACCCCCGGGAAGCCCCGCCCGCCCTAGGGGCTTGTCGGGCGGGGCCGACGAAAGGTGGTTGACTGGGGAGGGCTGCTGCTGGCACACACCCACTCCTGAAGCCCACTGGGGCGGTCCAAGGGCGATGAGCTCGGAGCTCGGTCAGGGCTGTCCCAGCAGAACTTTTTGAGGGTGGACGGACACGCCCGCGGGCAATCAGGTGTTGCGGGCAGGCCCCGGGGGCGGGCCCTGCTGAGTCCCCGAGCGCCTCCTGGGTTCCTGCCACCACCCTTGGGCCGGGATGAGGTGCCACCTTGTGCGTAGAAGCCCTGCACACAGGCAAGAAGCCCCCCAGGCCCGCGGCGCACCCGACCCTGGAGCCCCCTGGCCGGATGCAGCCACAGGGAACGGGGGTTCTGAGTTGGCAGGCCCCATTCCCGAAGCATCCACGGGCACTTCCCGAAGGGCTGACACCTGCTGCGCCTCAGCAGCCAGCCAACCTCCCTCCCTCTGGTCGGGCACTGCAAGCCACACAGCCACTTGTGTCCCCTGTGTCCCTCCCTGGAGGCCGCAGCGCGTTTTGGGTTTTGGCGCGGACGGGCCCCTCTCGGCTTCCGTAGTCCATTTGCCCCCGGAGCCTGCCAGACCCCTGGCTCTAGGAGGCTGCCCAGGGGCGCTGCCAACAGCCCCCAGGTGCTGGCTAGCCGCCTCGGCCGGCCACGGGGGGAGAACACACACCTGCGGGTGTCCCCGGGCCGCACACACGAACTGCCCCGTGCTTCCCGGCGTTGCAAATAGGCCCCCCGGGAAGCCCCGCCCACCCTAGGGGCTTTTAAGGCGGGGCCGACGCACGGTGGTTGACTGGGGAGGGCTGCTGCTGGCACACACCCACTCCTGAAGCCCACTGGGGCGGTCCAAGGGCGAGGAGCTCGGAGCTCGGTCAGGGCTGTCCCAGCAGAACTTTTTGAGGGTGGACGGACACGCCCGCGGGCAATCAGGTGTTGCGGGCAGGCCCCGGGGGCGGGCCCTGCTGAGTCCCCGAGCGCCACCTGGGTTCCTGCCACCACCCTTGGGCCGGGATGAGGTGCCACCTTGTGCGTAGAAGCCCTGCACACAGGCAAGAAGCCCCCCAGGCCCGCGGCGCACCCGACCCTGGAGCCCCCTGGCCGGCTGCAGCTACAGGGAACGGGGGTTCTGAGTTGGCAGGCCCCATTCCCGAAGCATGCACGGGCACTTCCCGAAGGGCTGACACCTGCTGCGCCTCAGCAGCCAGCCAACCTCCCTCCCTCTGGTCGGGCACTGCAAGCCACACAGCCACTTGTGTCCCCTGTGTCCCTCCCTGGAGGCCCCAGCGCGTTTTGGGTTTTGGCGCGGACGGGCCCCTCTCGGCTTCCGTAGTCCATTTGGCCCCGGAGCCTGCCAGACCCCTGGCTCTAGGAGGCTGCCCAGGGGCGCTGCCAACAGCCCCCAGGTGCTGGTTAGCCGCAGTAGCCGGCCACGGGGGAGCACACACACCTGCGCGTGTCCCCAGGCCGCACACACGGACTGCCCCGCGCTTCCCGGCGTTGCAAATAGGTCCACCGGGAAGCCCCGCCGGCCCTAGGGGCTTGTCGGGTGGGGCCGACGCACGGTGGGTGAGTGGGGAGGGCTGCTGCTGGCACACACCCACTCCTGAAGCCCACTGGGGCGGTCCAAGGGCGAGGAGCTCGGAGCTCGGTCAGGGCTGTCCCAGCAGAACTTTTTGAGGGTGGACGGACACGCCCGCGGGCAATCAGGTGTTGCGGGCAGGCCCCGGGGGCAGGCCCTGCTGAGTCCCCGAGCGCCTCCTGGGTTCCGGCCACCACCCTTGGGCCGGGATGAGGTGCCACCTTGTGCGTAGAAGCCCTGCACACAGGCAAGAAGCCCCCCAGGCCCGCGGCGCACCCGACCCTGGAGCCCCCTGGCCGGCTGCAGCCACAGGGAACGGGGGTTCTGAGTTGGCAGGCCCCATTCCCGAAGCATGCACGGGCACTTCCCGAAGGGCTGACACCTGCTGCGCCTCAGCAGCCAGCCAACCTCCCTCCCTCTGGTCGGGCACTGCAAGCCACACAGCCACTTGTGTCCCCTGTGTCCCTCCCTGGAGGCCGCAGCGCGTTTTGGGTTTTGGCGCGGACGGGCCCCTCTCGGCTTCCGTAGTCCATTTGCCCCCGGAGCCTGCCAGACCCCTGGCTCTAGGAGGCTGCCCAGGGGCGCTGCCAACAGCCCCCAGGTGCTGGCTAGCCGCCTCGGCCGGCCACGGGGGGAGCACACACACCTGCGGGTGTCTCCGGGCCGCACACACGAACTTCCCCGCGCTTCCCGGTGTTGCAAATAGGACCCCCGGGAAGCCCCGCCCGCCCTAGGGGCTTGTCGGGTGGGGCCGACACAAGGTGGTTGACTGGGGAGGGCTGCTGCTGGCACACACCCACTCCTGAAGCCCACTGGGGCGGTCCAAGGGCGAGGAGCTCGGAGCTCGGTCAGGGCTGTCCCAGCAGAACTTTTTGAGGGTGGACGGACACGCCCGCGGGCAATCAGGTGTTGCGGGCAGGCCCCGGGGGCGGGCCCTGCTGAGTCCCCGAGCGCCACCTGGGTTCCTGCCACCACCCTTGGGCCGGGATGAGGTGCCACCTTGTGCGTAGAAGCCCTGCACACAGGCAAGAAGCCCCCCAGGCCCGCGGCGCACCCGACCCTGGAGCCCCCTGGCCGGCTGCAGCCACAGGGAACGGGGGTTCTGAGTTGGCAGGCCCCATTCCCGAAGCATGCACGGGCACTTCCCGAAGGGCTGACACCTGCTGCGCCTCAGCAGCCAGCCAACCTCCCTCCCTCTGGTCGGGCACTGCAAGCCACACAGCCACTTGTGTCCCCTGTGTCCCTCCCTGGAGGCCGCAGCGCGTTTTGGGTTTTGGCGCGGACGGGCCCCTCTCGGCTTCCGTAGTCCATTTGCCCCCGGAGCCTGCCAGACCCCTGGCTCTAGGAGGCTGCCCAGGGGCGCTGCCAACAGCCCCCAGGTGCTGGCTAGCCGCCTCGGCCGGCCACGGGGGGAGCACACACAGCTGCGGGTGTCTCCGGGCCGCACACACGAACTTCCCCGCGCTTCCCGGCGTTGCAAATAGGACCCCCGGGAAGCCCCGCCCGCCCTAGGGGCTTGTCGGGCGGGGCCGACGAAAGGTGGTTGACTGGGGAGGGCTGCTGCTGGCACACACCCACTCCTGAAGCCCACTGGGGCGGTCCAAGGGCGATGAGCTCGGAGCTCGGTCAGGGCTGTCCCAGCAGAACTTTTTGAGGGTGGACGGACACGCCCGCGGGCAATCAGGTGTTGCGGGCAGGCCCCGGGGGCGGGCCCTGCTGAGTCCCCGAGCGCCTCCTGGGTTCCTGCCACCACCCTTGGGCCGGGATGAGGTGCCACCTTGTGCGTAGAAGCCCTGCACACAGGCAAGAAGCCCCCCAGGCCCGCGGCGCACCCGACCCTGGAGCCCCCTGGCCGGATGCAGCCACAGGGAACGGGGGTTCTGAGTTGGCAGGCCCCATTCCCGAAGCATCCACGGGCACTTCCCGAAGGGCTGACACCTGCTGCGCCTCAGCAGCCAGCCAACCTCCCTCCCTCTGGTCGGGCACTGCAAGCCACACAGCCACTTGTGTCCCCTGTGTCCCTCCCTGGAGGCCGCAGCGCGTTTTGGGTTTTGGCGCGGACGGGCCCCTCTCGGCTTCTGTAGTCCATTTGCCCCCGGAGCCTGCCAGACCCCTGGCTCTAGGAGGCTGCCCAGGGGCGCTGCCAACAGCCCCCAGGTGCTGGCTAGCCGCCTCGGCCGGCCACGGGGGGAGAACACACACCTGCGGGTGTCCCCGGGCCGCACACACGAACTGCCCCGTGCTTCCCGGCGTTGCAAATAGGCCCCCCGGGAAGCCCCGCCCACCCTAGGGGCTTTTAAGGCGGGGCCGACGCACGGTGGTTGACTGGGGAGGGCTGCTGCTGGCACACACCCACTCCTGAAGCCCACTGGGGCGGTCCAAGGGCGAGGAGCTCGGAGCTCGGTCAGGGCTGTCCCAGCAGAACTTTTTGAGGGTGGACGGACACGCCCGCGGGCAATCAGGTGTTGCGGGCAGGCCCCGGGGGCGGGCCCTGCTGAGTCCCCGAGCGCCACCTGGGTTCCTGCCACCACCCTTGGGCCGGGATGAGGTGCCACCTTGTGCGTAGAAGCCCTGCACACAGGCAAGAAGCCCCCCAGGCCCGCGGCGCACCCGACCCTGGAGCCCCCTGGCCGGCTGCAGCCACAGGGAACGGGGGTTCTGAGTTGGCAGGCCCCATTCCCGAAGCATGCACGGGCACTTCCCGAAGGGCTGACACCTGCTGCGCCTCAGCAGCCAGCCAACCTCCCTCCCTCTGGTCGGGCACTGCAAGCCACACAGCCACTTGTGTCCCCTGTGTCCCTCCCTGGAGGCCGCAGCGCGTTTTGGGTTTTGGCGCGGACGGGCCCCTCTCGGCTTCCGTAGTCCATTTGCCCCCGGAGCCTGCCAGACCCCTGGCTCTAGGAGGCTGCCCAGGGGCGCTGCCAACAGCCCCCAGGTGCTGGCTAGCCGCCTCGGCCGGCCACGGGGGGAGCACACACAGCTGCGGGTGTCTCCGGGCCGCACACACGAACTTCCCCGCGCTTCCCGGCGTTGCAAATAGGACCCCCGGGAAGCCCCGCCCGCCCTAGGGGCTTGTCGGGCGGGGCCGACGAAAGGTGGTTGACTGGGGAGGGCTGCTGCTGGCACACACCCACTCCTGAAGCCCACTGGGGCGGTCCAAGGGCGATGAGCTCGGAGCTCGGTCAGGGCTGTCCCAGCAGAACTTTTTGAGGGTGGACGGACACGCCCGCGGGCAATCAGGTGTTGCGGGCAGGCCCCGGGGGCAGGCCCTGCTGAGTCCCCGAGCGCCTCCTGGGTTCCGGCCACCACCCTTGGGCCGGGATGAGGTGCCACCTTGTGCGTAGAAGCCCTGCACACAGGCAAGAAGCCCCCCAGGCCCGCGGCGCACCCGACCCTGGAGCCCCCTGGCCGGCTGCAGCCACAGGGAACGGGGGTTCTGAGTTGGCAGGCCCCATTCCCGAAGCATCCACGGGCACTTCCCGAAGGGCTGACACCTGCTGCGCCTCAGCAGCCAGCCAACCTCCCTCCCTCTGGTCGGGCACTGCAAGCCACACAGCCACTTGTGTCCCCTGTGTCCCTCCCTGGAGGCCGCAGCGCGTTTTGGGTTTTGGCGCGGACGGGCCCCTCTCGGCTTCCGTAGTCCATTTGGCGCCGGAGCCTGCCAGACCCCTGGCTCTAGGAGGCTGCCCAGGGGCGCTGCCAACAGCCCCCAGGTGCTGGCTAGCCGCCTCGGCCGGCCACGGGGGAGCACACACAGCTGCGGGTGTCTCCGGGCCGCACACACGAACTGCCCCGCGCTTCCCGGCGTTGCAAATAGGTCCACCGGGAAGCCCCGCCGGCCCTAGGGGCTTGTCGGGTGGGGCCGACGCACGGTGGGTGAGTGGGGAGGGCTGCTGCTGGCACACACCCACTCCTGAAGCCCACTGGGGCGGTCCAAGGGCGAGGAGCTCGGAGCTCGGTCAGGGCTGTCCCAGCAGAACTTTTTGAGGGTGGACGGACACGCCCGCGGGCAATCAGGTGTTGCGGGCAGGCCCCGGGGGCAGGCCCTGCTGAGTCCCCGAGCGCCACCTGGGTTCCTGCCACCACCCTTGGGCCGGGATGAGGTGCCACCTTGTGCATAGAAGCCCTGCACACAGGCAAGAAGCCCCCCAGGCCCGCGGCACACCCGACCCTGGAGCCCCCTGGCCGGCTGCAGCCACAGGGAACGGGGGTTCTGAGTTGGCAGGCCCCATTCCCGAAGCATCCACGGGCACTTCCCGAAGGGCTGACACCTGCTGCGCCTCAGCAGCCAGCCAACCTCCCTCCCTCTGGTCGGGCACTGCAAGCCACACAGCCACTTGTGTCCCCTGTGTCCCTCCCTGGAGGCCGCAGCGCGTTTTGGGTTTTGGCGCGGACGGGCCCCTCTCGGCTTCCGTAGTCCATTTGCCCCCGGAGCCTGCCAGACCCCTGGCTCTAGGAGGCTGCCCAGGGGCGCTGCCAACAGCCCCCAGGTGCTGGCTAGCCGCCTCGGCCGGCCTCGGGGGGAGCACACACACCTGCGGGTGTCTCCGGGCCGCACACACGAACTTCCCCGCGCTTCCCGGTGTTGCAAATAGGACCCCCGGGAAGCCCCGCCCGCCCTAGGGGCTTGTCGGGTGGGGCCGACACAAGGTGGTTGACTGGGGAGGGCTGCTGCTGGCACACACCCACTCCTGAAGCCCACTGGGGCGGTCCAAGGGCGAGGAGCTCTGAGCTCGGTCAGGGCTGTCCCAGCAGAACTTTTTGAGGGTGGACGGACACGCCCGCGGGCAATCAGGTGTTGCGGGCAGGCCCCGGGGGCGGGCCCTGCTGAGTCCCCGAGCGCCACCTGGGTTCCTGCCACCACCCTTGGGCCGGGATGAGGTGCCACCTTGTGCGTAGAAGCCCTGCACACAGGCAAGAAGCCCCCCAGGCCCGCGGCGCACCCGACCCTGGAGCCCCCTGGCCGGCTGCAGCCACAGGGAACGGGGGTTCTGAGTTGGCAGGCCCCATTCCCGAAGCATGCACGGGCACTTCCCGAAGGGCTGACACCTGCTGCGCCTCAGCAGCCAGCCAACCTCCCTCCCTCTGGTCGGGCACTGCAAGCCACACAGCCACTTGTGTCCCCTGTGTCCCTCCCTGGAGGCCGCAGCGCGTTTTGGGTTTTGGCGCGGACGGGCCCCTCTCGGCTTCCGTAGTCCATTTGCCCCCGGAGCCTGCCAGACCCCTGGCTCTAGGAGGCTGCCCAGGGGCGCTGCCAACAGCCCCCAGGTGCTGGTTAGCCGCAGTAGCCGGCCACGGGGGAGCACACACACCTGCGCGTGTCGCCAGGCCGCACACATGGACTGCCCCGCGCTTCCCGGCGTTGCAAATAGGTCCACCGGGAAGCCCCGCCGGCCCTAGGGGCTTGTCGGGTAGGGCCGACGCACGGTGGGTGAGTGGGGAGGGCTGCTGCTGGCACACACCCACTCCTGAAGCCCACTGGGGCGGTCCAAGGGCGAGGAGCTCGGAGCTCGGTCAGGGCTGTCCCAGCAGAACTTTTTGAGGGTGGACGGACACGCCCGCGGGCAATCAGGTGTTGCGGGTAGGCCCCGGGGGCGGGCCCTGCTGAGTCCCCGAGCGCCACCTGGGTTCCTGCCACCACCCTTGGGCCGGGATGAGGTGCCACCTTGTGCGTAGAAGCCCTGCACACAGGCAAGAAGCCCCCCAGGCCCGCGGCGCACCCGACCCTGGAGCCCCCTGGCCGGCTGCAGCCACAGGGAACGGGGGTTCTGAGTTGGCAGGCCCCATTCCCGAAGCATGCACGGGCACTTCCCGAAGGGCTGACACCTGCTGCGCCTCAGCAGCCAGCCAACCTCCCTCCCTCTGGTCGGGCACTGCAAGCCACACAGCCACTTGTGTCCCCTGTGTCCCTCCCTGGAGGCCGCAGCGCGTTTTGGGTTTTGGCGCGGACGGGCCCCTCTCGGCTTCCGTAGTCCATTTGCCCCCGGAGCCTGCCAGACCCCTGGCTCTAGGAGGCTGCCCAGGGGCGCTGCCAACAGCCCCCAGGTGCTGGCTAGCCGCCTCGGCCGGCCACGGGGGGAGCACACACACCTGCGGGTGTCTCCGGGCCGCACACACGAACTTCCCCACGCTTCCCGGTGTTGCAAATAGGACCCCCGGGAAGCCCCGCCCGCCCTAGGGGCTTGTCGGTTGGGGCCGACACAAGGTGGTTGACTGGGGAGGGCTGCTGCTGGCACACATCCACTCCTGAAGCCCACTGGGGCGGTCCAAGGGCGAGGAGCTCGGAGCTCGGTCAGGGCTGTCCCAGCAGAACTTTTTGAGGGTGGACGGACACGCCCGCGGGCAATCAGGTGTTGCGGGCAGGCCCCGGGGGCGGGCCCTGCTGAGTCCCCGAGCGCCACCTGGGTTCCTGCCACCACCCTTGGGCCGGGATGAGGTGCCACCTTGTGCGTAGAAGCCCTGCACACAGGCAAGAAGCCCCCCAGGCCCGCGGCGCACCCGACCCTGGAGCCCCCTGGCCGGCTGCAGCTACAGGGAACGGGGGTTCTGAGTTGGCAGGCCCCATTCCCGAAGCATGCACGGGCACTTCCCGAAGGGCTGACACCTGCTGCGCCTCAGCAGCCAGCCAACCTCCCTCCCTCTGGTCGGGCACTGCAAGCCACACAGCCACTTGTGTCCCCTGTGTCCCTCCCTGGAGGCCGCAGCGCGTTTTGGGTTTTGGCGCGGACGGGCCCCTCTCGGCTTCCGTAGTCCATTTGCCCCCGGAGCCTGCCAGACCCCTGGCTCTAGGAGGCTGCCCAGGGGCGCTGCCAACAGCCCCCAGGTGCTGGTTAGCCGCAGTAGCCGGCCACGGGGGAGCACACACACCTGCGCGTGTCGCCAGGCCGCACACATGGACTGCCCCGCGCTTCCCGGCGTTGCAAATAGGTCCACCGGGAAGCCCCGCCGGCCCTAGGGGCTTGTCGGGTGGGGCCGACGCACGGTGGGTGAGTGGGGAGGGCTGCTGCTGGCACACACCCACTCCTGAAGCCCACTGGGGCGGTCCAAGGGCGAGGAGCTCGGAGCTCGGTCAGGGCTGTCCCAGCAGAACTTTTTGAGGGTGGACGGACACGCCCGCGGGCAATCAGGTGTTGCGGGCAGGCCCCGGGGGCAGGCCCTGCTGAGTCCCCGAGCGCCTCCTGGGTTCCGGCCACCACCCTTGGGCCGGGATGAGGTGCCACCTTGTGCGTAGAAGCCCTGCACACAGGCAAGAAGCCCCCCAGGCCCGCGGCGCACCCGACCCTGGAGCCCCCTGGCCGGCTGCAGCCACAGGGAACGGGGGTTCTGAGTTGGCAGGCCCCATTCCCGAAGCATGCACGGGCACTTCCCGAAGGGCTGACACCTGCTGCGCCTCAGCAGCCAGCCAACCTCCCTCCCTCTGGTCGGGCACTGCAAGCCACACAGCCACTTGTGTCCCCTGTGTCCCTCCCTGGAGGCCGCAGCGCGTTTTGGGTTTTGGCGCGGACGGGCCCCTCTCGGCTTCCGTAGTCCATTTGCCCCCGGAGCCTGCCAGACCCCTGGCTCTAGGAGGCTGCCCAGGGGCGCTGCCAACAGCCCCCAGGTGCTGGCTAGCCGCCTCGGCCGGCCACGGGGGGAGCACACACACCTGCGGGTGTCTCCGGGCCGCACACACGAACTTCCCCGCGCTTCCCGGTGTTGCAAATAGGACCCCCGGGAAGCCCCGCCCGCCCTAGGGGCTTGTCGGGTGGGGCCGACACAAGGTGGTTGACTGGGGAGGGCTGCTGCTGGCACACACCCACTCCTGAAGCCCACTGGGGCGGTCCAAGGGCGAGGAGCTCGGAGCTCGGTCAGGGCTGTCCCAGCAGAACTTTTTGAGGGTGGACGGACACGCCCGCGGGCAATCAGGTGTTGCGGGCAGGCCCCGGGGGCGGGCCCTGCTGAGTCCCCGAGCGCCACCTGGGTTCCTGCCACCACCCTTGGGCCGGGATGAGGTGCCACCTTGTGCGTAGAAGCCCTGCACACAGGCAAGAAGCCCCCCAGGCCCGCGGCGCACCCGACCCTGGAGCCCCCTGGCCGGCTGCAGCCACAGGGAACGGGGGTTCTGAGTTGGCAGGCCCCATTCCCGAAGCATGCACGGGCACTTCCCGAAGGGCTGACACCTGCTGCGCCTCAGCAGCCAGCCAACCTCCCTCCCTCTGGTCGGGCACTGCAAGCCACACAGCCACTTGTGTCCCCTGTGTCCCTCCCTGGAGGCCGCAGCGCGTTTTGGGTTTTGGCGCGGACGGGCCCCTCTCGGCTTCCGTAGTCCATTTGGCCCCGGAGCCTGCCAGACCCCTGGCTCTAGGAGGCTGCCCAGGGGCGCTGCCAACAGCCCCCAGGTGCTGGCTAGCCGCCTCGGCCGGCCACGGGGGGAGCACACACAGCTGCGGGTGTCTCCGGGCCGCACACACGAACTTCCCCGCGCTTCCCGGCGTTGCAAATAGGACCCCCGGGAAGCCCCGCCCGCCCTAGGGGCTTGTCGGGCGGGGCCGACGAAAGGTGGTTGACTGGGGAGGGCTGCTGCTGGCACACACCCACTCCTGAAGCCCACTGGGGCGGTCCAAGGGCGATGAGCTCGGAGCTCGGTCAGGGCTGTCCCAGCAGAACTTTTTGAGGGTGGACGGACACGCCCGCGGGCAATCAGGTGTTGCGGGCAGGCCCCGGGGGCGGGCC
This sequence comes from Lepus europaeus, assembly GCF_033115175.1. Lineage (NCBI taxonomy): Eukaryota > Metazoa > Chordata > Mammalia > Lagomorpha > Leporidae > Lepus > Lepus europaeus. The sequence continues at coordinate 161,621 of NW_026909138.1, forward strand.
CTGCTGAGTCCCCGAGCGCCTCCTGGGTTCCTGCCACCACCCTTGGGCCGGGATGAGGTGCCACCTTGTGCGTAGAAGCCCTGCACACAGGCAAGAAGCCCCCCAGGCCCGCGGCGCACCCGACCCTGGAGCCCCCTGGCCGGATGCAGCCACAGGGAACGGGGGTTCTGAGTTGGCAGGCCCCATTCCCGAAGCATCCACGGGCACTTCCCGAAGGGCTGACACCTGCTGCGCCTCAGCAGCCAGCCAACCTCCCTCCCTCTGGTCGGGCACTGCAAGCCACACAGCCACTTGTGTCCCCTGTGTCCCTCCCTGGAGGCCGCAGCGCGTTTTGGGTTTTGGCGCGGACGGGCCCCTCTCGGCTTCCGTAGTCCATTTGCCCCCGGAGCCTGCCAGACCCCTGGCTCTAGGAGGCTGCCCAGGGGCGCTGCCAACAGCCCCCAGGTGCTGGCTAGCCGCCTCGGCCGGCCACGGGGGGAGAACACACACCTGCGGGTGTCCCCGGGCCGCACACACGAACTGCCCCGTGCTTCCCGGCGTTGCAAATAGGCCCCCCGGGAAGCCCCGCCCACCCTAGGGGCTTTTAAGGCGGGGCCGACGCACGGTGGTTGACTGGGGAGGGCTGCTGCTGGCACACACCCACTCCTGAAGCCCACTGGGGCGGTCCAAGGGCGAGGAGCTCGGAGCTCGGTCAGGGCTGTCCCAGCAGAACTTTTTGAGGGTGGACGGACACGCCCGCGGGCAATCAGGTGTTGCGGGCAGGCCCCGGGGGCGGGCCCTGCTGAGTCCCCGAGCGCCACCTGGGTTCCTGCCACCACCCTTGGGCCGGGATGAGGTGCCACCTTGTGCGTAGAAGCCCTGCACACAGGCAAGAAGCCCCCCAGGCCCGCGGCGCACCCGACCCTGGAGCCCCTGGAGCCCCCTGGCCGGATGCAGCCACAGGGAACGGGGGTTCTGAGTTGGCAGGCCCCATTCCCGAAGCATCCACGGGCACTTCCCGAAGGGCTGACACCTGCTGCGCCTCAGCAGCCAGCCAACCTCCCTCCCTCTGGTCGGGCACTGCAAGCCACACAGCCACTTGTGTCCCCTGTGTCCCTCCCTGGAGGCCGCAGCGCGTTTTGGGTTTTGGCGCGGACGGGCCCCTCTCGGCTTCCGTAGTCCATTTGCCCCCGGAGCCTGCCAGACCCCTGGCTCTAGGAGGCTGCCCAGGGGCGCTGCCAACAGCCCCCAGGTGCTGGCTAGCCGCCTCGGCCAGCCACGGGGGGAGCACACACAGCTGCGGGTGTCTCCGGGCCGCACACACGAACTTCCCCGCGCTTCCCGGTGTTGCAAATAGGACCCCCGGGAAGCCCCGCCCGCCCTAGGGGCTTGTCGGGTGGGGCCGACACAAGGTGGTTGACTGGGGAGGGCTGCTGCTGGCACACACCCACTCCTGAAGCCCACTGGGGCGGTCCAAGGGCGAGGAGCTCGGAGCTCGGTCAGGGCTGTCCCAGCAGAACTTTTTGAGGGTGGACGGACACGCCCGCGGGCAATCAGGTGTTGCGGGCAGGCCCCGGGGGCGGGCCCTGCTGAGTCCCCGAGCGCCACCTGGGTTCCTGCCACCACCCTTGGGCCGGGATGAGGTGCCACCTTGTGCGTAGAAGCCCTGCACACAGGCAAGAAGCCCCCCAGGCCCGCGGCGCACCCGACCCTGGAGCCCCCTGGCCGGCTGCAGCCACAGGGAACGGGGGTTCTGAGTTGGCAGGCCCCATTCCCGAAGCATGCACGGGCACTTCCCGAAGGGCTGACACCTGCTGCGCCTCAGCAGCCAGCCAACCTCCCTCCCTCTGGTCGGGCACTGCAAGCCACACAGCCACTTGTGTCCCCTGTGTCCCTCCCTGGAGGCCCCAGCGCGTTTTGGGTTTTGGCGCGGACGGGCCCCTCTCGGCTTCCGTAGTCCATTTGGCGCCGGAGCCTGCCAGACCCCTGGCTCTAGGAGGCTGCCCAGGGGCGCTGCCAACAGCCCCCAGGTGCTGGTTAGCCGCAGTAGCCGGCCACGGGGGAGCACACACACCTGCGCGTGTCGCCAGGCCGCACACACGGACTGCCCCGCGCTTCCCGGCGTTGCAAATAGGTCCACCGGGAAGCCCCGCCGGCCCTAGGGGCTTGTCGGGTAGGGCCGACGCATGGTGGGTGAGTGGGGAGGGCTGCTGCTGGCACACACCCACTCCTGAAGCCCACTGGGGCGGTCCAAGGGCGAGGAGCTCGGAGCTCGGTCAGGGCTGTCCCAGCAGAACTTTTTGAGGGTGGACGGACACGCCCGCGGGCAATCAGGTGTTGCGGGCAGGCCCCGGGGGCGGGCCCTGCTGAGTCCCCGAGCGCCACCTGGGTTCCTGCCACCACCCTTGGGCCGGGATGAGGTGCCACCTTGTGCGTAGAAGCCCTGCACACAGGCAAGAAGCCCCCCAGGCCCGCGGCGCACCCGACCCTGGAGCCCCCTGGCCGGCTGCAGCCACAGGGAACGGGGGTTCTGAGTTGGCAGGCCCCATTCCCGAAGCATGCACGGGCACTTCCCGAAGGGCTGACACCTGCTGCGCCTCAGCAGCCAGCCAACCTCCCTCCCTCTGGTCGGGCACTGCAAGCCACACAGCCACTTGTGTCCCCTGTGTCCCTCCCTGGAGGCCGCAGCGCGTTTTGGGTTTTGGCGCGGACGGGCCCCTCTCGGCTTCCGTAGTCCATTTGCCCCCGGAGCCTGCCAGACCCCTGGCTCTAGGAGGCTGCCCAGGGGCGCTGCCAACAGCCCCCAGGTGCTGGTTAGCCGCAGTAGCCGGCCACGGGGGAGCACACACACCTGCGCGTGTCGCCAGGCCGCACACACGGACTGCCCCGCGCTTCCCGGCGTTGCAAATAGGTCCACCGGGAAGCCCCGCCGGCCCTAGGGGCTTGTCGGGTAGGGCCGACGCATGGTGGGTGAGTGGGGAGGGCTGCTGCTGGCACACACCCACTCCTGAAGCCCACTGGGGCGGTCCAAGGGCGAGGAGCTCGGAGCTCGGTCAGGGCTGTCCCAGCAGAACTTTTTGAGGGTGGACGGACACGCCCGCGGGCAATCAGGTGTTGCGGGCAGGCCCCGGGGGCGGGCCCTGCTGAGTCCCCGAGCGCCACCTGGGTTCCTGCCACCACCCTTGGGCCGGGATGAGGTGCCACCTTGTGCGTAGAAGCCCTGCACACAGGCAAGAAGCCCCCCAGACCCGCGGCGCACCCGACCCTGGAGCCCCCTGGCCGGCTGCAGCCACAGGGAACGGGGGTTCTGAGTTGGCAGGCCCCATTCCCGAAGCATCCACGGGCACTTCCCGAAGGGCTGACACCTGCTGCGCCTCAGCAGCCAGCCAACCTCCCTCCCTCTGGTCGGGCACTGCAAGCCACACAGCCACTTGTGTCCCCTGTGTCCCTCCCTGGAGGCCGCAGCGCGTTTTGGGTTTTGGCGCGGACGGGCCCCTCTCGGCTTCCGTAGTCCATTTGCCCCCGGAGCCTGCCAGACCCCTGGCTCTAGGAGGCTGCCCAGGGGCGCTGCCAACAGCCCCCAGGTGCTGGCTAGCCGCCTCGGCCGGCCACGGGGGGAGCACACACACCTGCGGGTGTCTCCGGGCCGCACACACGAACTTCCCCGCGCTTCCCGGTGTTGCAAATAGGACCCCCGGGAAGCCCCGCCCGCCCTAGGGGCTTGTCGGGTGGGGCCGACACAAGGTGGTTGACTGGGGAGGGCTGCTGCTGGCACACACCCACTCCTGAATCCCACTGGGGCGGTCCAAGGGCGAGGAGCTCGGAGCTCGGTCAGGGCTGTCCCAGCAGAACTTTTTGAGGGTGGACGGACACGCCCGCGGGCAATCAGGTGTTGCGGGCAGGCCCCGGGGGCGGGCCCTGCTGAGTCCCCGAGCGCCACCTGGGTTCCTGCCACCACCCTTGGGCCGGGATGAGGTGCCACCTTGTGCGTAGAAGCCCTGCACACAGGCAAGAAGCCCCCCAGGCCCGCGGCGCACCCGACCCTGGAGCCCCCTGGCCGGCTGCAGCCACAGGGAACGGGGGTTCTGAGTTGGCAGGCCCCATTCCCGAAGCATGCACGGGCACTTCCCGAAGGGCTGACACCTGCTGCGCCTCAGCAGCCAGCCAACCTCCCTCCCTCTGGTCGGGCACTGCAAGCCACACAGCCACTTGTGTCCCCTGTGTCCCTCCCTGGAGGCCCCAGCGCGTTTTGGGTTTTGGCGCGGACGGGCCCCTCTCGGCTTCCGTAGTCCATTTGGCGCCGGAGCCTGCCAGACCCCTGGCTCTAGGAGGCTGCCCAGGGGCGCTGCCAACAGCCCCCAGGTGCTGGTTAGCCGCAGTAGCCGGCCACGGGGGAGCACACACACCTGCGCGTGTCGCCAGGCCGCACACACGGACTGCCCCGCGCTTCCCGGCGTTGCAAATAGGTCCACCGGGAAGCCCCGCCGGCCCTAGGGGCTTGTCGGGTAGGGCCGACGCACGGTGGGTGAGTGGGGAGGGCTGCTGCTGGCACACACCCACTCCTGAAGCCCACTGGGGCGGTCCAAGGGCGAGGAGCTCGGAGCTCGGTCAGGGCTGTCCCAGCAGAACTTTTTGAGGGTGGACGGACACGCCCGCGGGCAATCAGGTGTTGCGGGCAGGCCCCGGGGGCGGGCCCTGCTGAGTCCCCGAGCGCCACCTGGGTTCCTGCCACCACCCTTGGGCCGGGATGAGGTGCCACCTTGTGCGTAGAAGCCCTGCACACAGGCAAGAAGCCCCCCAGGCCCGCGGCGCACCCGACCCTGGAGCCCCCTGGCCGGCTGCAGCCACAGGGAACGGGGGTTCTGAGTTGGCAGGCCCCATTCCCGAAGCATGCACGGGCACTTCCCGAAGGGCTGACACCTGCTGCGCCTCAGCAGCCAGCCAACCTCCCTCCCTCTGGTCGGGCACTGCAAGCCACACAGCCACTTGTGTCCCCTGTGTCCCTCCCTGGAGGCCGCAGCGCGTTTTGGGTTTTGGCGCGGACGGGCCCCTCTCGGCTTCCGTAGTCCATTTGCCCCCGGAGCCTGCCAGACCCCTGGCTCTAGGAGGCTGCCCAGGGGCGCTGCCAACAGCCCCCAGGTGCTGGCTAGCCGCCTCGGCCGGCCACGGGGGGAGCACACACACCTGCGGGTGTCTCCGGGCCGCACACACGAACTTCCCCACGCTTCCCGGTGTTGCAAATAGGACCCCCGGGAAGCCCCGCCCGCCCTAGGGGCTTGTTGGGTGGGGCCGACACAAGGTGGTTGACTGGGGAGGGCTGCTGCTGGCACACACCCACTCCTGAAGCCCACTGGGGCGGTCCAAGGGCGAGGAGCTCGGAGCTCGGTCAGGGCTGTCCCAGCAGAACTTTTTGAGGGTGGACGGACACGCCCGCGGGCAATCAGGTGTTGCGGGCAGGCCCCGGGGGCGGGCCCTGCTGAGTCCCCGAGCGCCACCTGGGTTCCTGCCACCACCCTTGGGCCGGGATGAGGTGCCACCTTGTGCGTAGAAGCCCTGCACACAGGCAAGAAGCCCCCCAGGCCCGCGGCGCACCCGACCCTGGAGCCCCCTGGCCGGCTGCAGCCACAGGGAACGGGGGTTCTGAGTTGGCAGGCCCCATTCCCGAAGCATGCACGGGCACTTCCCGAAGGGCTGACACCTGCTGCGCCTCAGCAGCCAGCCAACCTCCCTCCCTCTGGTCGGGCACTGCAAGCCACACAGCCACTTGTGTCCCCTGTGTCCCTCAATGGAGGCCCCAGCGCGTTTTGGGTTTTGGCGCGGACGGGCCCCTCTCGGCTTCCGTAGTCCATTTGGCCCCGGAGCCTGCCAGACCCCTGGCTCTAGGAGGCTGCCCAGGGGCGCTGCCAACAGCCCCCAGGTGCTGGTTAGCCGCAGTAGCCGGCCACGGGGGAGCACACACACCTGCGCGTGTCCCCAGGCCGCACACACGGACTGCCCCGCGCTTCCCGGCGTTGCAAATAGGTCCACCGGGAAGCCCCGCCGGCCCTAGGGGCTTGTCGGGTGGGGCCGACGCACGGTGGGTGAGTGGGGAGGGCTGCTGCTGGCACACACCCACTCCTGAAGCCCACTGGGGCGGTCCAAGGGCGAGGAGCTCGGAGCTCGGTCAGGGCTGTCCCAGCAGAACTTTTTGAGGGTGGACGGACACGCCCGCGGGCAATCAGGTGTTGCGGGCAGGCCCCGGGGGCAGGCCCTGCTGAGTCCCCGAGCGCCACCTGGGTTCCTGCCACCACCCTTGGGCCGGGATGAGGTGCCACCTTGTGCGTAGAAGCCCTGCACACAGGCAAGAAGCCCCCCAGGCCCGCGGCACACCCGACCCTGGAGCCCCCTGGCCGGCTGCAGCCACAGGGAACGGGGGTTCTGAGTTGGCAGGCCCCATTCCCGAAGCATGCACGGGCACTTCCCGAAGGGCTGACACCTGCTGCGCCTCAGCAGCCAGCCAACCTCCCTCCCTCTGGTCGGGCACTGCAAGCCACACAGCCACTTGTGTCCCCTGTGTCCCTCCCTGGAGGCCGCAGCGCGTTTTGGGTTTTGGCGCGGACGGGCCCCTCTCGGCTTCCGTAGTCCATTTGGCCCCGGAGCCTGCCAGACCCCTGGCTCTAGGAGGCTGCCCAGGGGCGCTGCCAACAGCCCCCAGGTGCTGGCTAGCCGCCTCGGCCGGCCTCGGGGGGAGCACACACACCTGCGGGTGTCTCCGGGCCGCACACACGAACTTCCCCGCGCTTCCCGGTGTTGCAAATAGGACCCCCGGGAAGCCCCGCCCGCCCTAGGGGCTTGTCGGGTGGGGCCGACACAAGGTGGTTGACTGGGGAGGGCTGCTGCTGGCACACACCCACTCCTGAAGCCCACTGGGGCGGTCCAAGGGCGAGGAGCTCGGAGCTCGGTCAGGGCTGTCCCAGCAGAACTTTTTGAGGGTGGACGGACACGCCCGCGGGCAATCAGGTGTTGCGGGCAGGCCCCGGGGGCGGGCCCTGCTGAGTCCCCGAGCGCCACCTGGGTTCCTGCCACCACCCTTGGGCCGGGATGAGGTGCCACCTTGTGCGTAGAAGCCCTGCACACAGGCAAGAAGCCCCCAGGCCCGCGGCGCACCCGACCCTGGAGCCCCCTGGCCGGCTGCAGCCACAGGGAACGGGGGTTCTGAGTTGGCAGGCCCCATTCCCGAAGCATGCACGGGCACTTCCCGAAGGGCTGACACCTGCTGCGCCTCAGCAGCCAGCCAACCTCCCTCCCTCTGGTCGGGCACTGCAAGCCACACAGCCACTTGTGTCCCCTGTGTCCCTCCCTGGAGGCCCCAGCGCGTTTTGGGTTTTGGCGCGGACGGGCCCCTCTCGGCTTCCGTAGTCCATTTGGCGCCGGAGCCTGCCAGACCCCTGGCTCTAGGAGGCTGCCCAGGGGCGCTGCCAACAGCCCCCAGGTGCTGGTTAGCCGCAGTAGCCGGCCACGGGGGAGCACACACACCTGCGCGTGTCGCCAGGCCGCACACACGGACTGCCCCGCGCTTCCCGGCGTTGCAAATAGGTCCACCGGGAAGCCCCGCCGGCCCTAGGGGCTTGTCGGGTAGGGCCGACGCACGGTGGGTGAGTGGGGAGGGCTGCTGCTGGCACACACCCACTCCTGAAGCCCACTGGGGCGGTCCAAGGGCGAGGAGCTCGGAGCTCGGTCAGGGCTGTCCCAGCAGAACTTTTTGAGGGTGGACGGACACGCCCGCGGGCAATCAGGTGTTGCGGGCAGGCCCCGGGGGCGGGCCCTGCTGAGTCCCCGAGCGCCACCTGGGTTCCTGCCACCACCCTTGGGCCGGGATGAGGTGCCACCTTGTGCGTAGAAGCCCTGCACACAGGCAAGAAGCCCCCCAGGCCCGCGGCGCACCCGACCCTGGAGCCCCCTGGCCGGCTGCAGCCACAGGGAACGGGGGTTCTGAGTTGGCAGGCCCCATTCCCGAAGCATGCACGGGCACTTCCCGAAGGGCTGACACCTGCTGCGCCTCAGCAGCCAGCCAACCTCCCTCCCTCTGGTCGGGCACTGCAAGCCACACAGCCACTTGTGTCCCCTGTGTCCCTCCCTGGAGGCCGCAGCGCGTTTTGGGTTTTGGCGCGGACGGGCCCCTCTCGGCTTCCGTAGTCCATTTGCCCCCGGAGCCTGCCAGACCCCTGGCTCTAGGAGGCTGCCCAGGGGCGCTGCCAACAGCCCCCAGGTGCTGGCTAGCCGCCTCGGCCGGCCACGGGGGGAGCACACACACCTGCGGGTGTCTCCGGGCCGCACACACGAACTTCCCCACGCTTCCCGGTGTTGCAAATAGGACCCCCGGGAAGCCCCGCCCGCCCTAGGGGCTTGTTGGGTGGGGCCGACACAAGGTGGTTGACTGGGGAGGGCTGCTGCTGGCACACACCCACTCCTGAAGCCCACTGGGGCGGTCCAAGGGCGAGGAGCTCGGAGCTCGGTCAGGGCTGTCCCAGCAGAACTTTTTGAGGGTGGACGGACACGCCCGCGGGCAATCAGGTGTTGCGGGCAGGCCCCGGGGGCGGGCCCTGCTGAGTCCCCGAGCGCCACCTGGGTTCCTGCCACCACCCTTGGGCCGGGATGAGGTGCCACCTTGTGCGTAGAAGCCCTGCACACAGGCAAGAAGCCCCCCAGGCCCGCGGCGCACCCGACCCTGGAGCCCCCTGGCCGGCTGCAGCCACAGGGAACGGGGGTTCTGAGTTGGCAGGCCCCATTCCCGAAGCATGCACGGGCACTTCCCGAAGGGCTGACACCTGCTGCGCCTCAGCAGCCAGCCAACCTCCCTCCCTCTGGTCGGGCACTGCAAGCCACACAGCCACTTGTGTCCCCTGTGTCCCTCAATGGAGGCCCCAGCGCGTTTTGGGTTTTGGCGCGGACGGGCCCCTCTCGGCTTCCGTAGTCCATTTGGCCCCGGAGCCTGCCAGACCCCTGGCTCTAGGAGGCTGCCCAGGGGCGCTGCCAACAGCCCCCAGGTGCTGGTTAGCCGCAGTAGCCGGCCACGGGGGAGCACACACACCTGCGCGTGTCCCCAGGCCGCACACACGGACTGCCCCGCGCTTCCCGGCGTTGCAAATAGGTCCACCGGGAAGCCCCGCCGGCCCTAGGGGCTTGTCGGGTGGGGCCGACGCACGGTGGGTGAGTGGGGAGGGCTGCTGCTGGCACACACCCACTCCTGAAGCCCACTGGGGCGGTCCAAGGGCGAGGAGCTCGGAGCTCGGTCAGGGCTGTCCCAGCAGAACTTTTTGAGGGTGGACGGACACGCCCGCGGGCAATCAGGTGTTGCGGGCAGGCCCCGGGGGCAGGCCCTGCTGAGTCCCCGAGCGCCACCTGGGTTCCTGCCACCACCCTTGGGCCGGGATGAGGTGCCACCTTGTGCGTAGAAGCCCTGCACACAGGCAAGAAGCCCCCCAGGCCCGCGGCACACCCGACCCTGGAGCCCCCTGGCCGGCTGCAGCCACAGGGAACGGGGGTTCTGAGTTGGCAGGCCCCATTCCCGAAGCATGCACGGGCACTTCCCGAAGGGCTGACACCTGCTGCGCCTCAGCAGCCAGCCAACCTCCCTCCCTCTGGTCGGGCACTGCAAGCCACACAGCCACTTGTGTCCCCTGTGTCCCTCCCTGGAGGCCGCAGCGCGTTTTGGGTTTTGGCGCGGACGGGCCCCTCTCGGCTTCCGTAGTCCATTTGGCCCCGGAGCCTGCCAGACCCCTGGCTCTAGGAGGCTGCCCAGGGGCGCTGCCAACAGCCCCCAGGTGCTGGCTAGCCGCCTCGGCCGGCCTCGGGGGGAGCACACACACCTGCGGGTGTCTCCGGGCCGCACACACGAACTTCCCCGCGCTTCCCGGTGTTGCAAATAGGACCCCCGGGAAGCCCCGCCCGCCCTAGGGGCTTGTCGGGTGGGGCCGACACAAGGTGGTTGACTGGGGAGGGCTGCTGCTGGCACACACCCACTCCTGAAGCCCACTGGGGCGGTCCAAGGGCGAGGAGCTCGGAGCTCGGTCAGGGCTGTCCCAGCAGAACTTTTTGAGGGTGGACGGACACGCCCGCGGGCAATCAGGTGTTGCGGGCAGGCCCCGGGGGCGGGCCCTGCTGAGTCCCCGAGCGCCACCTGGGTTCCTGCCACCACCCTTGGGCCGGGATGAGGTGCCACCTTGTGCGTAGAAGCCCTGCACACAGGCAAGAAGCCCCCCAGGCCCGCGGCGCACCCGACCCTGGAGCCCCCTGGCCGGCTGCAGCCACAGGGAACGGGGGGTTCTGAGTTGGCAGGCCCCATTCCCGAAGCATGCACGGGCACTTCCCGAAGGGCTGACACCTGCTGCGCCTCAGCAGCCAGCCAACCTCCCTCCCTCTGGTCGGGCACTGCAAGCCACACAGCCACTTGTGTCCCCTGTGTCCCTCCCTGGAGGCCCCAGCGCGTTTTGGGTTTTGGCGCGGACGGGCCCCTCTCGGCTTCCGTAGTCCATTTGCCCCCGGAGCCTGCCAGACCCCTGGCTCTAGGAGGCTGCCCAGGGGCGCTGCCAACAGCCCCCAGGTGCTGGTTAGCCGCAGTAGCCGGCCACGGGGGAGCACACACACCTGCGCGTGTCGCCAGGCCGCACACACGGACTGCCCCGCGCTTCCCGGCGTTGCAAATAGGTCCACCGGGAAGCCCCGCCGGCCCTAGGGGCTTGTCGGGTAGGGCCGACGCACGGTGGGTGAGTGGGGAGGGCTGCTGCTGGCACACACCCACTCCTGAAGCCCACTGGGGCGGTCCAAGGGCGAGGAGCTCGGAGCTCGGTCAGGGCTGTCCCAGCAGAACTTTTTGAGGGTGGACGGACACGCCCGCGGGCAATCAGGTGTTGCGGGCAGGCCCCGGGGGCGGGCCCTGCTGAGTCCCCGAGCGCCACCTGGGTTCCTGCCACCACCCTTGGGCCGGGATGAGGTGCCACCTTGTGCGTAGAAGCCCTGCACACAGGCAAGAAGCCCCCCAGGCCCGCGGCGCACCCGACCCTGGAGCCCCCTGGCCGGCTGCAGCCACAGGGAACGGGGGTTCTGAGTTGGCAGGCCCCATTCCCGAAGCATGCACGGGCACTTCCCGAAGGGCTGACACCTGCTGCGCCTCAGCAGCCAGCCAACCTCCCTCCCTCTGGTCGGGCACTGCAAGCCACACAGCCACTTGTGTCCCCTGTGTCCCTCCCTGGAGGCCGCAGCGCGTTTGGGTTTTGGCGCGGACGGGCCCCTCTCGGCTTCCGTAGTCCATTTGCCCCCGGAGCCTGCCAGACCCCTGGCTCTAGGAGGCTGCCCAGGGGCGCTGCCAACAGCCCCCAGGTGCTGGCTAGCCGCCTCGGCCGGCCACGGGGGGAGCACACACAGCTGCGGGTGTCTCCGGGCCGCACACACGAACTTCCCCGCGCTTCCCGGTGTTGCAAATAGGACCCCCGGGAAGCCCCGCCCGCCCTAGGGGCTTGTCGGGTGGGGCCGACACAAGGTGGTTGACTGGGGAGGGCTGCTGCTGGCACACACCCACTCCTGAAGCCCACTGGGGCGGTCCAAGGGCGAGGAGCTCGGAGCTCGGTCAGGGCTGTCCCAGCAGAACTTTTTGAGGGTGGACGGACACGCCCGCGGGCAATCAGGTGTTGCGGGCAGGCCCCGGGGGCGGGCCCTGCTGAGTCCCCGAGCGCCACCTGGGTTCCTGCCACCACCCTTGGGCCGGGATGAGGTGCCACCTTGTGCGTAGAAGCCCTGCACACAGGCAAGAAGCCCCCCAGGCCCGCGGCGCACCCGACCCTGGAGCCCCCTGGCCGGCTGCAGCCACAGGGAACGGGGGTTCTGAGTTGGCAGGCCCCATTCCCGAAGCATGCACGGGCACTTCCCGAAGGGCTGACACCTGCTGCGCCTCAGCAGCCAGCCAACCTCCCTCCCTCTGGTCGGGCACTGCAAGCCACACAGCCACTTGTGTCCCCTGTGTCCCTCCCTGGAGGCCCCAGCGCGTTTTGGGTTTTGGCGCGGACGGGCCCCTCTCGGCTTCCGTAGTCCATTTGGCGCCGGAGCCTGCCAGACCCCTGGCTCTAGGAGGCTGCCCAGGGGCGCTGCCAACAGCCCCCAGGTGCTGGTTAGCCGCAGTAGCCGGCCACGGGGGAGCACACACACCTGCGCGTGTCGCCAGGCCGCACACACGGACTGCCCCGCGCTTCCCGGCGTTGCAAATAGGTCCACCGGGAAGCCCCGCCGGCCCTAGGGGCTTGTCGGGTAGGGCCGACGCACGGTGGGTGAGTGGGGAGGGCTGCTGCTGGCACACACCCACTCCTGAAGCCCACTGGGGCGGTCCAAGGGCGAGGAGCTCGGAGCTCGGTCAGGGCTGTCCCAGCAGAACTTTTTGAGGGTGGACGGACACGCCCGCGGGCAATCAGGTGTTGCGGGCAGGCCCCGGGGGCGGGCCCTGCTGAGTCCCCGAGCGCCACCTGGGTTCCTGCCACCACCCTTGGGCCGGGATGAGGTGCCACCTTGTGCGTAGAAGCCCTGCACACAGGCAAGAAGCCCCCCAGGCCCGCGGCGCACCCGACCCTGGAGCCCCCTGGCCGGCTGCAGCCACAGGGAACGGGGGTTCTGAGTTGGCAGGCCCCATTCCCGAAGCATGCACGGGCACTTCCCGAAGGGCTGACACCTGCTGCGCCTCAGCAGCCAGCCAACCTCCCTCCCTCTGGTCGGGCACTGCAAGCCACACAGCCACTTGTGTCCCCTGTGTCCCTCCCTGGAGGCCGCAGCGCGTTTTGGGTTTTGGCGCGGACGGGCCCCTCTCGGCTTCCGTAGTCCATTTGCCCCCGGAGCCTGCCAGACCCCTGGCTCTAGGAGGCTGCCCAGGGGCGCTGCCAACAGCCCCCAGGTGCTGGTTAGCCGCAGTAGCCGGCCACGGGGGAGCACACACACCTGCGCGTGTCGCCAGGCCGCACACACGGACTGCCCCGCGCTTCCCGGCGTTGCAAATAGGTCCACCGGGAAGCCCCGCCGGCCCTAGGGGCTTGTCGGGTAGGGCCGACGCATGGTGGGTGAGTGGGGAGGGCTGCTGCTGGCACACACCCACTCCTGAAGCCCACTGGGGCGGTCCAAGGGCGAGGAGCTCGGAGCTCGGTCAGGGCTGTCCCAGCAGAACTTTTTGAGGGTGGACGGACACGCCCGCGGGCAATCAGGTGTTGCGGGCAGGCCCCGGGGGCGGGCCCTGCTGAGTCCCCGAGCGCCACCTGGGTTCCTGCCACCACCCTTGGGCCGGGATGAGGTGCCACCTTGTGCGTAGAAGCCCTGCACACAGGCAAGAAGCCCCCCAGACCCGCGGCGCACCCGACCCTGGAGCCCCCTGGCCGGCTGCAGCCACAGGGAACGGGGGTTCTGAGTTGGCAGGCCCCATTCCCGAAGCATCCACGGGCACTTCCCGAAGGGCTGACACCTGCTGCGCCTCAGCAGCCAGCCAACCTCCCTCCCTCTGGTCGGGCACTGCAAGCCACACAGCCACTTGTGTCCCCTGTGTCCCTCCCTGGAGGCCGCAGCGCGTTTTGGGTTTTGGCGCGGACGGGCCCCTCTCGGCTTCCGTAGTCCATTTGCCCCCGGAGCCTGCCAGACCCCTGGCTCTAGGAGGCTGCCCAGGGGCGCTGCCAACAGCCCCCAGGTGCTGGCTAGCCGCCTCGGCCGGCCACGGGGGGAGCACACACAGCTGCGGGTGTCTCCGGGCCGCACACACGAACTTCCCCGCGCTTCCCGGTGTTGCAAATAGGACCCCCGGGAAGCCCCGCCCGCCCTAGGGGCTTGTCGGGTGGGGCCGACACAAGGTGGTTGACTGGGGAGGGCTGCTGCTGGCACACACCCACTCCTGAAGCCCACTGGGGCGGTCCAAGGGCGAGGAGCTCGGAGCTCGGTCAGGGCTGTCCCAGCAGAACTTTTTGAGGGTGGACGGACACGCCCGCGGGCAATCAGGTGTTGCGGGCAGGCCCCGGGGGCGGGCCCTGCTGAGTCCCCGAGCGCCACCTGGGTTCCTGCCACCACCCTTGGGCCGGGATGAGGTGCCACCTTGTGCGTAGAAGCCCTGCACACAGGCAAGAAGCCCCCCAGGCCCGCGGCGCACCCGACCCTGGAGCCCCCTGGCCGGCTGCAGCCACAGGGAACGGGGGTTCTGAGTTGGCAGGCCCCATTCCCGAAGCATGCACGGGCACTTCCCGAAGGGCTGACACCTGCTGCGCCTCAGCAGCCAGCCAACCTCCCTCCCTCTGGTCGGGCACTGCAAGCCACACAGCCACTTGTGTCCCCTGTGTCCCTCCCTGGAGGCCCCAGCGCGTTTTGGGTTTTGGCGCGGACGGGCCCCTCTCGGCTTCCGTAGTCCATTTGGCGCCGGAGCCTGCCAGACCCCTGGCTCTAGGAGGCTGCCCAGGGGCGCTGCCAACAGCCCCCAGGTGCTGGTTAGCCGCAGTAGCCGGCCACGGGGGAGCACACACACCTGCGCGTGTCGCCAGGCCGCACACACGGACTGCCCCGCGCTTCCCGGCGTTGCAAATAGGTCCACCGGGAAGCCCCGCCGGCCCTAGGGGCTTGTCGGGTAGGGCCGACGCACGGTGGGTGAGTGGGGAGGGCTGCTGCTGGCACACACCCACTCCTGAAGCCCACTGGGGCGGTCCAAGGGCGAGGAGCTCGGAGCTCGGTCAGGGCTGTCCCAGCAGAACTTTTTGAGGGTGGACGGACACGCCCGCGGGCAATCAGGTGTTGCGGGCAGGCCCCGGGGGCGGGCCCTGCTTGAGTCCCCGAGCGCCACCTGGGTTCCTGCCACCACCCTTGGGCCGGGATGAGGTGCCACCTTGTGCGTAGAAGCCCTGCACACAGGCAAGAAGCCCCCCAGGCCCGCGGCGCACCCGACCCTGGAGCCCCCTGGCCGGCTGCAGCCACAGGGAACGGGGGGTTCTGAGTTGGCAGGCCCCATTCCCGAAGCATGCACGGGCACTTCCCGAAGGGCTGACACCTGCTGCGCCTCAGCAGCCAGCCAACCTCCCTCCCTCTGGTCGGGCACTGCAAGCCACACAGCCACTTGTGTCCCCTGTGTCCCTCCCTGGAGGCCGCAGCGCGTTTTGGGTTTTGGCGCGGACGGGCCCCTCTCGGCTTCCGTAGTCCATTTGCCCCCGGAGCCTGCCAGACCCCTGGCTCTAGGAGGCTGCCCAGGGGCGCTGCCAACAGCCCCCAGGTGCTGGCTAGCCGCCTCGGCCGGCCTCGGGGGGAGCACACACACCTGCGGGTGTCTCCGGGCCGCACACACGAACTTCCCCGCGCTTCCCGGTGTTGCAAATAGGACCCCCGGGAAGCCCCGCCCGCCCTAGGGGCTTGTCGGGTGGGGCCGACACAAGGTGGTTGACTGGGGAGGGCTGCTGCTGGCACACACCCACTCCTGAAGCCCACTGGGGCGGTCCAAGGGCGAGGAGCTCGGAGCTCGGTCAGGGCTGTCCCAGCAGAACTTTTTGAGGGTGGACGGACACGCCCGCGGGCAATCAGGTGTTGCGGGCAGGCCCCGGGGGCGGGCCCTGCTGAGTCCCCGAGCGCCACCTGGGTTCCTGCCACCACCCTTGGGCCGGGATGAGGTGCCACCTTGTGCGTAGAAGCCCTGCACACAGGCAAGAAGCCCCCCAGGCCCGCGGCGCACCCGACCCTGGAGCCCCCTGGCCGGCTGCAGCCACAGGGAACGGGGGTTCTGAGTTGGCAGGCCCCATTCCCGAAGCATGCACGGGCACTTCCCGAAGGGCTGACACCTGCTGCGCCTCAGCAGCCAGCCAACCTCCCTCCCTCTGGTCGGGCACTGCAAGCCACACAGCCACTTGTGTCCCCTGTGTCCCTCCCTGGAGGCCCCAGCGCGTTTTGGGTTTTGGCGCGGACGGGCCCCTCTCGGCTTCCGTAGTCCATTTGCCCCCGGAGCCTGCCAGACCCCTGGCTCTAGGAGGCTGCCCAGGGGCGCTGCCAACAGCCCCCAGGTGCTGGTTAGCCGCAGTAGCCGGCCACGGGGGAGCACACACACCTGCGCGTGTCGCCAGGCCGCACACACGGACTGCCCCGCGCTTCCCGGCGTTGCAAATAGGTCCACCGGGAAGCCCCGCCGGCCCTAGGGGCTTGTCGGGTAGGGCCGACGCACGGTGGGTGAGTGGGGAGGGCTGCTGCTGGCACACACCCACTCCTGAAGCCCACTGGGGCGGTCCAAGGGCGAGGAGCTCGGAGCTCGGTCAGGGCTGTCCCAGCAGAACTTTTTGAGGGTGGACGGACACGCCCGCGGGCAATCAGGTGTTGCGGGCAGGCCCCGGGGGCGGGCCCTGCTGAGTCCCCGAGCGCCACCTGGGTTCCTGCCACCACCCTTGGGCCGGGATGAGGTGCCACCTTGTGCGTAGAAGCCCTGCACACAGGCAAGAAGCCCCCCAGGCCCGCGGCGCACCCGACCCTGGAGCCCCCTGGCCGGCTGCAGCCACAGGGAACGGGGGTTCTGAGTTGGCAGGCCCCATTCCCGAAGCATGCACGGGCACTTCCCGAAGGGCTGACACCTGCTGCGCCTCAGCAGCCAGCCAACCTCCCTCCCTCTGGTCGGGCACTGCAAGCCACACAGCCACTTGTGTCCCCTGTGTCCCTCCCTGGAGGCCGCAGCGCGTTTTGGGTTTTGGCGCGGACGGGCCCCTCTCGGCTTCCGTAGTCCATTTGCCCCCGGAGCCTGCCAGACCCCTGGCTCTAGGAGGCTGCCCAGGGGCGCTGCCAACAGCCCCCAGGTGCTGGCTAGCCGCCTCGGCCGGCCACGGGGGGAGCACACACAGCTGCGGGTGTCTCCGGGCCGCACACACGAACTTCCCCGCGCTTCCCGGTGTTGCAAATAGGACCCCCGGGAAGCCCCGCCCGCCCTAGGGGC